>NC_073386.1:21190333-21490333 GCF_028641065.1 Leucoraja erinaceus
CCAGAGTTAGAAACATAATCTCACTCCAATGTGCCAAGAGAGAATTTTCCAGTCTTGGCTTTTTTTGGGGATATTGCTTCCCAGGTTTTTTAAGCATGTTTCTTAACGAGTTGTTAAGGAGTTGCTTAGAAGTGTTTGGATGCTAGATTTTTCCACACTCCTGAACTACATTGATTTAGCATCTAATTTGTGGAGAAGCAAGGAGAAATAATTTACCACACTAACAATTATCCCCTATATAATACTCTGTAATGCAGAAAAAAATCTTTAATGCCAACATTGGATAAAATGTGAATAGGGGACAGTAAAATATTATGGGGGTGAGGCTGCATCTCTAGAGAGAAGGAATGGGCGATGTTCCGGGTCGAATCTGAAGAAGGGTCTCGACCCGAAACGTCGCCCATTCCTTCTCTCCAGAGATGCTGCCTCACCCGCTGAGTTACTCCAGCATTTTATGTCTACCTTCGATTTAAACTAGCATCTGCAGTTCTTTCTTACACAGTAAAATATTATGGTGCTTGAAACTGCATTGAAATCATGTTGTATAGCTTTTCTGGAAAAATAACCACTATATCTGGTGCTTATTACAGGATTAATGTTGGATGAAATGCTAATTCACTCTAATGCATCCCAACAGTTAATGCCTAGAATAATTCTGTCTGTTTAGTATTATTTATATCATTAATGTGAATATCACCAATGTTATAGCCATATTTTTGGATGCTTTCCAATGCACCTCCAAGGAAGACAGCACCATATTAAAATATATTTATAAATATTAACATTTAGCAATGCAAACCAGAATATGCAGTTCAACTTTTTTCAACATTTACATTTCTAAGTGAAATACTTCCTTGGTCAAGTATGTTTTTTTTAATGTCATTGTTTTTATAAAGGACAAAGGACATTTAGTGTCACATACACCAATTGGTGCAGTGAAATTTGAGTTACCATGTAGCACACAAATAAGATAAACACAACACTTTAGAATTTAACAGAAAACATAAAAAACACCCCCCACAGCGGAACCAACGTTTCCCACTGTGAGGGAAGGCATCAAAGTTCAGTCCACTTCCTCTGTTCACCCGTGGTTGGGGCCTATTGAAGCCTCCGCAGTCGCCACAACGGGGCCCCAATGTTTTAGGCCCTCGAATGGAAGAACACTCTCAGCGGCCCGGAGCCTCCAAATTGGCCGCTTCCTAGTGGAGACCGCGGCTTCCGAAGTCCACAGTCCGAGCTGGGCGGAGATTCAACGCTGGTAACCTCGGCGAGAGATCCCAGGCTCTGCGATGTCAAAGTCCCGCCGCATGTGGTTAGAAGCTCTGCAGACCACAGCTCCGTGGTTTTCAAAGTCAGCAGGACAGCAGTAAGGCATCGCTCGCTCCGCAATGAAATCCATTGCTGTGCCGCTGCTGAAGCTCTGGCCGGTCTTCGTTAGGAAAGGTCATGCCAATCCAGGTGGTAGGCCGCGAGGAGGGGGGCGAATATGCAGCTCGGAGAATAGTCGCATCCTCGACCAAAACAGTTTCCCCCTCCCCTCACACTAAAAAGACTAAAACACCTCCAAAAACATACCCCAAACAAACTAAAAGAATGAAAGGACAGACAGCTGCAGGCGAGGCAGCCACACTCGATGGCGCCACCACCTGATGGGTTGTTGGGTGTTAGCTGGGTTGTTGAGTGATAACCTACAAAACAAAAGAGATTTAATGTAAAATACTGTGGTCCAAAAATATTATTTATACAGAGTTTATAAGGATAAGGATATACCAAGTTATAAGGACTGGATAGACAGGGAATAAACGGATATGGATCACATTGTATTGTATTGTATTTTAATGACCACACAGCCAGGCTGATGGAATTTTGGGTTGTCAGCAGTGATACCATAATAAAGAACACACAACCGCAATAAACAATGTAACACAAACATCCACCACAGCATTCATCATTGTGGTGGAAGGCACAAAAATTTGGCCAGTCCTCCTCCATTTCCCCCATCCCCCCCCCCCCGTGGACAGGACCAGAGTCCAGAGTCAGTCCAGGATCGTCTCTTCCTCACCGAAGACCGCGGCTTTAAGTTGTTGTAGGCCGCAGGCCGGCGATCGAGATTTAAAGTCTCCTCCGCAGCCAGAAGCACCGTAGACTGCAGGGCCGTGGTCGAAGCTCCCCCCCAGGGGTGATGGTAAGCCCATGCCGGCCCCACGGTAGAAGTTGGCCGCGGGCCGGCAGTGATGGCTTCTTCTTCCCCCGGGTCCCCCACGAGGGATCCCGGGCTGTAGACGCCGCACCAGCTGGAGCTCTGCAGACTTCAGCTGCGACTTCAGGCTGCCGGCTGCCCCGGGCCAGCGAAACGGAGCGCTCCCCTCCAGCGAGCCCCAGCGAGGGCTTACGCGCTCCACGCCGAGAGTCCACGCTGCGCCCGCCGCTGAAGCCCCGGGCGCGTCCCCGGGAAAGGCCGCGCCGATCCTTGATGTTAGGCCACGGGGGAGGCGACCTGAAAAAAGTCGCCTCTCCATGGAGGAGGCGACCGAAGCGGTTTCCCCCTTACCCCCCCACACCACCCCCCACACAAAACACACAAAGAAACACAAAATACATACTTTAAAACATACTAAAAAATAAAAAAAAGTTGGAAAAAAAACTGACGCGCTGCTGACATGGCTGCTGCCAGAGCAGCGCCCCCTACATGCAGGCAGAAGGGAGTTATAGAGTCATACAGCATGGAAACCGGCTTATCGGCCCAACTTGCCCCATCTACAGTGGTCTCATCTTCCTTAATTGATCCATATCCCTCTAAAACATTCCAATACATGTACTTGTCCAAACGTTTTTTGAATGTTGTTATAGTACCTGCCTCAGCTAACTCCCCTGCAGCTCATTCCATATACCCAACACCTTCCGTGTGGAAAGGTTGCCCCACAGGTTCCTATGAACTCCTTCCTTTCTCACCTTAAACTTATGTCCTCTGGTTCTTGATTCCCCTACTCTGGGCAAAAAGACTCTGTGCCTCTACCCTATGTCTTCCCCTCATCTTCTTGTACACCCCTATAAGTTCACCCCTTATCCTTCTGCGCTTTATTTCTTAGAATAAAGTTCCAGTCTGCCTAACCTCTCCCTATAGCTCAGGCCATCAAATTGTGACAAGATCCTCACAAATCTTCTCTGCACTCTTTTCAGCTTAACAGCATCTTTCCTCTAGCAGGGTGACCAAAACTATGTACAGTACTCCAAAATTAAGGAGTTCTCACCACTTTGCTGGCTGATTATGTTGACAAAATTTGAGGAAACAGACCCATTTTTACTTGAACCCTTGATAAAAGGCCAATTATGAGGAAAACAAAATAGAATTACACACAAGAGTAGTAATTCTAAATATTTACAATTTAGTTCCATCAGAATAGGAACTGGTTGAGTGTGAGGACAATTTATACAACAGGTTTGACATAAGTATTGCTTTTTAAGCTCCAGGTAGACTATTTAGTTCCATATCCAATCAGGGATTAATTGCCAAAGTGGTTTAAAATGTCAAAGAATAACCACAGAAATGATAAAATTGCAGAGTTTTCCAACCCTCAGCAAGTGCATAATGGGCCACTGTATATCCTACAACAAAATAGCATGAGAATTGGGCACAAATCACAGCAGGTACTGCTCCAAGCAACATATTCAATGCAACTTGATCATAAGCATCTATGCATGAGTAGCTGAGGCTCAGCGCAGAGACAGAAGTAACTGCCTGATTGAAGAAAGTGTGCAGGACAGTGTAAAATTTGCATGGACTCAGCGGTGACCACATAGGTCACTGTCTGCCCACATTAGTTCCACTGGATTTTTTTCTTGCACCTGCACAGGTCACCTCAATACAATAGGCATCTTTACCTATAATAATAGACAAGTATCCCTATGCTTTGCCCCGTCAACTTTCATGTTATGAGTGTATTTTTTAAGTCTTGCATCTTCTTTTCCATCTGTGCACGCATTTTAAAGCAATCAACATTTTTGATGCTGGTTGGCTGTGGCTAATATTTGCAGTTCTTCTTCCCTAGAGTGGCACAGCTGATAGAGCTGCTGCCTCGCAGCTTCAGAGACTCGGGTTTGATCCGGATCTCAGTAGCTGTCTGTGTGAAGTTTGCACTTTGTCCCTGTGACCGTGTGGGTTTCCTCCGGTGCTCCGGATTCCTCCCACATCCCAAAAACACGTGGGTTTGTAAATTAATTGTCCTCTGTAAATTGTCACTAATGCGTATGGAGTGGATGAGAAAGTGGGATAACATACACCTGTGGGATAACATAGTCGATAACATAGTGTGAATGTGTAATCGATGATCGGCTTGGATTCGGTGTGTTGAAGGATCTGTTTCCATGAATAATCTCTAAACTAAAGTTTACAAATCCTTGCAGTTGTGATAAGGAGTAAAGGCAGGGTCTTTCTAGTCATGATTTCATATTAAAAAATTACAAAAAAATAGAAGGTACTGTAAGGACAAATGTTTTTGAATGTACTATTAGTGCAGCTCACAGCGAAACTGCAATGTTTTTACAGATTTACACTAGTTAACTGATTCACTGGTTACTTATAAAACATGAGAACTTTATCATTATAGAGTGTTCTAATTGGCTCTTTTTCTTCCATTTTCACTGAAGAAGGCTCGACCCAAAACGTCACCCATTCCTTCTCTCCAGAGATGCTGCCTGACCCGCAGAGTTACTCCAGGATATTGTGTCTACTTTCACAAATGAAAATATCTGTTTGAAATTAAGGAGTTCTCACCATTTTGCTGGTTGATTATAAACATAGCTGGAAAATGTTCAATGTTTCCTTTAAATATGTTGTTTTCAAAATTGACTTGCACAAAAGCTTAATAAGTATAAAATACATAGTTATTTCTTATAATAGCATAGTATTACATGGCTGGCTTGATTATTGAGACTTATTATCTTTGAATGAATTTATTGCACACAGCACCACTGAAAATTTATCCTCAGTCAATAGGGTTCAATAATCTAACAAGCCATGTAATAGGATATACATATTTAATGATCTGAAATAAAATCCTACTGTAGGCATTAGAGTTTAAAGCTCTGGTGTCTACCAATTATAGAATACACTTTTAACGCGTGTTAATGCGTTAAAATACACTTGCAATTATAGTAGCTTTAATGTCGTGCTTTGTCTCAATATGGCTATTCCACTTTTGTGATCTATGGATCCATAATGTAAAATATAGTATTTGCTGATCAGTTTAAATCTTGGTAATCAGCAATGGATTAAACATTGTTGAAATCTATTTGGCCAATGCTGCAGTGTTAATACTTTTTGTTGAACCTATCCTTTTCCCACTGTATTACCATTCGGATAATAATCTGTCTGTATTTAGAAGCAAAGTGGATAATCTCACATTTATCCACATTACATTGCATCTGACATGCATTTGCCCATTCACCCAATTTGTCTTAAGCAGCAGTTAAAAAAAGTTTAAAGAGCAAAATAATGTTTTGTAGTGATGCCTTTGTTTCAAGACAACTTGGGTACGGGAACTATTCTTGTTGGCACTGGGCAGGGCCACATTGAGGGAGTTTTGTGTCCTATTTTGGTCTCTATATCAGAAGAAGGATATTCTTGCCATGGAGGGAGTGTGATAAAGGTTTACCACTCTGATTGTGGATGCAGGGCTAAGATATGAGGTGAAGTGGCGCAGTTGGTAGAGCTGCTGCCTTCACAGCCCTAGAAATCTGTGTTTGATCCAAACCACCGATGCGGTCTGTGTGGAGTTTGCACGTTGTCCCTGTGACCAGGTAAATTCCCTCCAGATGATCAGTTTTCTCTTGCATCTCAAAGGAATACAGGTTTTTTTTGTCAATTGGCCTCTGTAAATTGCCCTTAGTTTACTAGGAATGGATGAGAAAGTGGGATAACTGTTTTTGGCTGAGAGAAACGTACACTGTGTAAGAGCCTGTGCCCACTAAAAACCTTCAGAGAGCAACTTTCCGAAATGAATTTTATTGAAATAAAGTTTCATGTGAAAAATAAATTATATTGCACCTTGGTGTTTATGAAGTAAACTCATCCGAATTTAAAGGGATACCCAATACATCTTTTGGATTGACACATGGATATGCAGGGAATGGAGGGATATGGATTATGTGCAGGTAGATAAGAGTTTGTCTTGACATCAGGTTCAGCACAGACATTGTGGGCCAAAGAGCCTGTTCCTATGCTGAACAGCTCTATGTTTGAGTGTCTTGGCGCAGCCATAGTTCAAGCTATGAAACACTATAGGGAAGCAAAGCATGCTCTATATATTTTAGACAACATTTTTGTTCTAGGGTTGAAAGAACAAATATCTGGGACACCTCAAAGCTATTTGCTTTTGTAGAAAATTATTTTATTGAGACAACACTCAGAGAGAAATGTCTACATCCCACGTAACCTATGGAAAGTGTACACCTGCATGGTGTCCACCACCAACCTGTTATCTTTCTCATCACGGGTTAATTAGCTTGGTATATGTGTAAATTATCCCTTGTGTGTGTAGGATAGTGTTAGTGTGTAGGAATCGCTGGTCAGTGCGGACTCAGTGGGTCGAAGGGCCTGTTTCCTCACTGTATCTCTAAACTAAACTAAACTGATGAGACAGAAATAGTAATAAATGAGAAATGATTTGAAGATATCTTGGTGTGATCTCCCCCAGGGGTGCCTTGTGCTTTTCTGAGGTGTAAAAAGTAATGTACATGTTGTGGTTGAACAGTTGGTTTGTAATCAGTGAAATGTGAGTTGCTTTTAGAATTTGGAAGGAAGTGAAATAGTAAGAAAACAGTATAAGAGGTCTAGTCCAAACGCAGACTGGGCGATCGTTTCACTGAACACTTGTGCGGAGTCTTACCCAGCAGTATCTTCTTCTTCTTGCGTATGGTGTGCACAGCCTAAAGTTGTAGGACAACTTGTTCTATTTGATCTTATTTGATTGTGCACGCCGGATTGATTGCACCCGCCGAAACTGGGCGGACCACGTGAAAGTTGCAAACTCCCACCCCAACCTAGCAGTATGATTATTGATTTCTCAAAGTTGAAGAAACCCTTGCATTCCCCCTCTCACCGTCCCTCCACCACCCTAGTCGTCTTGCTAGTTTCACTATTCGTTATCACCTCTTCACCAGCCAACAATCGACCATTGTGGGCTTCACCTTTCCTGAATCATTGGTGCCGGCTCTGATTTGTTCTGTACCTTTTCATACCTCTAGTTTCCCTCTCCCCTGACTCTCACTGAAGAAGGGTCTCGGCCTGAATCGTCACCTATTCCTTTTCTCCAGAGATGCCGCCTGACCTGCAGGGTTACTACAACATTTTGTGTAAGAGGTCTAGTAAATTCTCTAAGAGATCTAGTAAATTAATTGTGTTTCAGGGGGATTGCATCAATTGCCTCCAAATATCAGCTAATTGAAATAGAAAATGCTGCCACCACTCTGCATATCAGAGAATACTGTGGAAAGCATCACAGTGTCACAGAGAAAGCGTCAGGTCAAAGATTGTAAGAATTTCTGAGAGATAACCCCCTGTCATTAGGCTTTTCTATGATCTCATCCTACTTGCAGCATGTGGTGCAAGAGTTATGCATACCAGAGAATGGGAGTCCCCCCTCATCTTTTCAGCTAGCAGCAGATATTTGGACGGCCGCTCATGAATATTTTCTTAAATCTGAGAAGTTTCCTTGTTGTCTCTGACTGGAATGCATCTCTTCTATGAGCTGCTGGCTGCCTTTTAAGTGCTGTCAGAGATGCACAATTTTTCTGTGCTTCAAAAAGACATTCAGATGATGAATAACTTGGATAGCTACATGCCTGAAATATTTTAAAGAGGATTCATCAGTCGGCCTGTCAACCAAAACAACTATTCACTCTATTTTCTCAGCAGGCACCTCACTCTGGGCTTGTGTGAATGGAATTTACTCCTGTTGTAGACATATTTATGCTGCAAATTTTGTACGACAATTAAGTAAAATCCCTTCCAAAATCCCACCTTTTATATAAATTAAAATCAAACTCCCCATAATGTAGCAAACGCATCAGGTCTGCTTTCCGGGAGATCAGCAATCAAGTGGGAACAATTTTATTGAAGTGCCAAGAACAGGTACACAAGCCATAACTCAGTGTCAGAATGGCATTACATTTGGGTATCCCACCAATTCCTTCCAAAGCATCGGTGTAAAAGTGCAATGATTTTAACTCATGGAATATCTTAATGTACAGTAGGTTCCCTATGCCTATGAAGTGACCTCGTTGAGCCTGGGACCATTTTTTCCTGTTCTTCTCTTTTCTTCACTCAATATTATGAAAAATTCCCAATGAAGAAGAAAAAAAAGGGAGAATTCCCACGTAATGAGCCCCTGTTATAGATTATAATTTATGAAAGTTTAAAAGTGAATGATGCAGAAATACAAGCAAGTGATTTATAAGAGGTTCAGGCAAATTGTATCAATAAAGATTGATTTTAAAATGTTGACAGCACATTACAAGGATAAGCCAAAGATGCATGACTGTAGATTTCAATAGCCTACTATTTTTTGTTGTGGTTTTACCAACATTTTACTATCAAGATCTTGGATAAGTTATTCTTTACCTTTCGGAATACATTTTTAATCTTTTAGGTCTAGATTGAAACATAGAAACTAAGCTTTAGATTCAAATTAATGGTGCTCAAATTGCCAATGAAACGCTTTCCAAAAGGGCACTGGTGAGTACTGTTTCTATATATTTATGCTGCAGAAATGGTCAGTTTGGGAATCCTATTGATTCATTTTTTTTTAAAAACACTTTGGCATCTGTCTTAACTGTTTTTTAAACATCAAGGTAATTATTACAATAGTCCTTTTTCTCTCGGTTGGCATGAAGAACTATTTACTGCTTTTTCAAACTCAGCTGCAGCACAGAGAAACCTTCATGCAATTGAATAAGATTCCCATTGCTCATTCAGAACGTACGTTCTCTTTCAAATGACTGATCAGGATACTGGTTTGCATCTTCCCACTGTTCGCAATGTCTGAAAAATTGCTGTTTTGATCACCTCTAAATTCAAATTCTCAAAAGCAAAACATCAAATGTTGCACATTCCTATGTTGCACACAGAATTTACATTTACTAGCCACTGTGAATGTTCAAAGAAGACCAATTACATCACATTGCAGATGTATTTTAATGGGTTAACAGTTGATACCTTGTTGCCATTTGCTGTTGCTAATGGCAACATGCAGATGTGTAAAAAACATTCTGCTCAGCCTGTTGTAACTACAACTCCTGAAGAGGCATTTTGTGTCTACCATTTCCCCGTACCGATCAAGATCCCACATTTAAGTTATTCCCTCTTGTCCATCTTTCTCCCATATCAGTCTAAACCTTTCCTCGCCATGTAACTCCAAATGTCTATCTCTGGCAACTTGTTCCATATACCCATTATCCTTTAAAAATAATCCTACTTTCCACACATCCCTTTTCCCTGAAATAATCTACTCCAATCAACTTTTGCAAGTTTCCTGTCTAATACCATCAAGTCGGCCTTCCCCCTATTTAGGAATGTAACTGGTGGAGCAGCCCTGTTCCATAACTACTTTAAAGCTATTATGGTTATAACTGTGATCGCTGGTCCCAAAAGACCCGCCTACTGACACTGTTCAATTCCCGATGAGTAGGTCAAGTATTACCCTTTCCCTTGTAGGGCCCGCTATATGTTGCCTGATGAAGTTTTCTTAAAAACATTTGACAAATTGACAAGGTCGTATCCCCTTTTCATTTCTTGGCTCACTGGACGATCCTTCCGTGATGTAATCTCAGACAACTGCTGTAATTTTCTCCTAAATCACTAAAGCAATTCCGACTCCTCTTTTACGCCCATCTCTATCTCACCTGTTGTACCTGTACCCTGCAACATTAAGCTGCCAGTCCTGCCCATCCTTTGCCAGGCTTCTGTTATGGCTACAACATCTCAGTCTCACATGTCTATCCACGCCCTGAGTTTTACCTGACAGGCTTTTAGTTTTGAAATAAATGCAATTGAATCCAACCGTCTTTCCTCTCTCCCTGCTATCCTCCTGTCTATCCTGTCTACTGAACTGGCTGCCATTGATTTCTGAACCGACTTCCAGCTTTCCCAACTGCCTCACTACTGCATTTGATCCCGTCCCCTGCTAGTATTTCCACGCTAATTTATTATTTGTCTTTCTACTTGACCAAACAAGCCATTTCAGAACATACCTTTATCTGAATGAAATTAGCTGTTTTGGTATGAAAAAAGTTCTGGCTGGCTGGATATTAAAGTTAGAACAATATTAACTACCTCAGAAGTAACAAAGCAAAAGAGAATAAGCAATCAAAGAAAGAACTGATGACAGTTTCAGCATTTATCAATTTTAGTAACAAAACTGTGTAGCCTTTATTTAGGATCTGAGTAGTTTAGTTGGGCATTCGTTTGAGGTTTGTTTATGAATAACTTTATTTGTTTCTCAACACTATCTAAATGTTACCTATATTCATATGTATTAGATTTGCATTATTTGCTATTTTTGCAAACAAATCCACACCATCATATTGTTATTTTGTACCAGATATTGAAGGACTTAAGGCAATACCTCACAATATAATTCCACCTCCATAGAATAGGATTCTTATAAATTCAATTTTCTATTTGCAGAAAATGTCATGAACAATTAAATAAACATTATCAGAGAATGAGAATTGTGAAAAACAAAATGTCATCAGCATTTATGCTATTTTCAGAGCTCTGCCTTACTTTCATTTGAACGGTTAAAGGGTTAAACTGGTTTATTCTATGAAGGAAAGAACTCCACGAGCAAAGTTAGAACATATCAAGTGCTTCTGATATTATTTTCTATTGTGCGCCGAAAGTATATAATAAATTAATAAATAATCCTTGGCAAAATATATTATTTATTTTATTTAGAAAAATACATGGTAGCCAAGTATAATTCAGAAAAGTAAACATATTTTGTCATTGCCTGGTGCAGGATTATGAGTAGTAAGCATAATCTATTGGCCTATGAATGGAATTGTCCTCTTGATTGTGATGTATTGTTTTTCATTACGAGTTTGTGGTTCTTCCATTCGACGTGTGAAAATTCTATTTATTCTGTAATTTGTAAAAATTCCTTCCATATCTGATACAGCCTAGAGAGGGGTAATTGGTTCTTCGGGGCTCACGCCTCAGCCCTGATGAAGAGATATGCCTGTCTGCTGAGGCAGACTGTCCATGTAAGAGCGATGTGGCGCAATTAATAATGATTTGCAAATGGCAGACAGCAAATAACACAGACTGATTTCCTTTCCATTTATGGTTGTGCTAATTTCTTAGCATATATGAAGGCAAGAGGAACTAAAATCCAATGTCATAAATTTTGAAATTAGTTATTCATACCATAATAAATGGTTTTATCAGTTTTTTTTGTCCATGCCATTATTGCTGCAGTGACCCAGACTACCAATCTTTACTTCATTTGAGTTTTAATATGTAAATGCATAATTTAACAGAATATTGAAGAGTTGATTTTCATGTTAAACTAATTAGTGTGATTTATGGATCAAGCATATGCAGATATTGCTGGGTCTTTTTTTCCCTCTCTCTCGTTTGTAGTCTTAGTTAACTAGTTTAGTGGTTTATTAGCTTGCTCTCTTTCTCTTTTTAAAGAACACTTGGAGAAACATCAAGCAGAAAAAGCTACTTGTTTAATAGGGAACGATAATGGATGCATAATTGAGTCATTTAAATTGCTGTTTGCCTACAGGAGTGAGTTGCATTAAATGTTTGATCACTTTAATTTCCAAACACATCATTACCCTTCTCAGTACTGCTTAATAAAGGCTCTGTTCATCTTATAATGGATTATTTATTTATTTTTTTAAATAAACATCCGTGCTTTCTAAGATGAAGGCAGTGAAAGGGGCTGCTTTACCACAAGACCAACACTGGTTTGTTTTACCGTAAACATTCTTAATACGCTTTTCTCTGCATCATATAACTAAGTCTGTATAAAACATCGCTGGCCACATTCAACAAAATACAAATTTCAGAACCCAATAATTTACCTAAATTACTTAAAGACCACTAAATCTGTGAAACTGACCTTTATGTATAAATTAAAATCTTCTTAATAGAATGTTAAATTAATCCTGAATACCCAGAAAATGCTTTCTTACCTTTTGAAATCATTTTTCTTGTTTTATGTCTACACCCTCAATGTATTTCACATTTTTTAATCCTATATTTTTGAGGAATGAAATTTAGGAAACTCTTCACCCTTAGTCATTCGTCAATTTGAACAATCCTATTCTATTCATATGGACATAACCCCTTTCAATCTTTCATCTTGCTGATTTGGCTTAATTGGTGATCCAAACCCATAGTTTGAACTAATTTAGATCATCTTTTGATCCTTATCAAGTGTATTTTTTAGGATGATGTTCCGTTTGCAAGTGAAGGGACTGATCATTTGCCCCAACAAAAGGTTTACATTAACTATATGTTTTTACAATGCATTTTGTTAGCTTGTCACAACAGACTTCAGAAGTTGAGCACGATCTTTGTCTTCACTTTCAGATGCACATAGAACCCAAACTCAGAAGTAATTTGTTCTTCCACTTCATGCATTACTCTTATCGCACATACCTATCCCACATTATCCAGCAATAACTCTTTCGTTCATTACACATTTCTCCTTTTGGAATTTTCTGCGTTAAATTCTCTTGAATCTATATATAACTAAAAGTCTCATCTTGACCACTTCCTGTCTGCGCTGTATATTGATTTTTAGAAAAACGCTACCATATATCGCTATGATTTTTGGCCATCTTACTCAGAGTCCTCCTCCGCTGAGGCAGCCCCGAGGATTTTTCCGATCGATGAAAAATAAAAAAGTTATGAGTGTTTAAAAAGTCTTGAGATCAGCTGATTGGTCCTCTCACTTGTCAATCACCACGATGAAGGTGAAGATGAAGATGAAGAACACACCTTCGGGGGGGGGGGGGGGGGGGGGGGGGGGGGGGGGGGGGGGGGGGGGGGGGGGGGGGGGTGCAGGGGGCAGGACTATAAAACCCCAGATGCCTGGACGTGAGTCAGTCACTCTGGAAGATTGTGAGGGAGAGTCCACAACTGTGATTCTAACTTGCAATGAATGATTTGTTAGCCCTTAATGACAATGCAATGAGTTGTTTGGCAATTTGGTGGCCTGCACGCTGCTTGAAATGCTATGAAATTGAATTTGGTGGCCTGCACTCTGCTTGAAATGCTATGAAATTGAATTTGGTGGCCTGCACTCTGCTTGAAATGGAATATCAAGGAATATCTGTGAGTGAACTGCCAGCCCACCAGCCTTGAGTGACTGATGTGCCAGCCCACCAGCCCTGAGTGACTGAGCTGCCAGCCCACCAGGCCTGAGTACTGAGCTGTCAGACCACCAGGCCTGAGTGATTGAGCTGCCAGCCCAAGAATCCATTCGGCCCACAATGTCCATACTAGCCCTCTGGAAACCAGTCCCTTCGGCCAACCCATACTAGCGCCCCAGACCCCCCACCCTCAATATTGGAATTGGTGGAAAAGTGGAATATTGTGTTGGGGGACCAACCCTCCCGTGTGAACATGGGACCCAATGGGTTCCACTTAGTCTAGTTGTATTTAAGAATCTCAATTAGGATAGTTCTTGCACCAATCTGAGCTGTGTTTTTTTTGTGCCCCCTTTCCCACCACTCCTCCACATCAGACTTTTCCTTGTGGTACATTCTTTTCTCATCAGAGATAATTTTAGTATATAAAGGACACCACATAAATATATGCTTCTGGAATATATGATGGTCAATTAGTCAAGATATCAACTGGCAACTATTTTGTTATAGAATATAGTTGCAGAAAATTCTCGTGAATTAGATATTCATCTCCTCCAACTTTGTCGAGGGTAATTAAGGTTCGCAATGTGGCCTCTTTCGGCAAGACCAAGTACAAAGTAGGCAATTACTTTGCCAAGCACCTGCACTCTGTTCGCAATAGCCATCTTGAGCTCCAAGCTGCATGCCATTTTAACTCCCCTTCCCGTACTTACCTGTCTGTAATCAGCTTTCTCCACTGGGTTAGAGGCAAAATACAGCTAGAACAGTATCTCATATTCAATAACCCAATGATAGACATTGAATTTTCCAATTTCTTATAAGCCACGGCAGCAGTATTCCTTTCTCTCCTATTGATCTACGCAGGTTCTTACTCTTCTCAGCCACTGTCTCTACCTCCACACTCCCCTTTTCACCTGATTTTATCTGTATTTAGTACTACTCCTATCCTGATTCCACCTGTTGCCTGCCAGCTCCTTCCTTGCCCCACCTCCCTCCACTGGCTATCTCCCCACCAATCTTTCAGTCCCAAAAATAGGGTCCTAGCCCGAAATGTCAACTTCTCGTTTCCCTCCCCAGATGCTGCTTGATCCACTGAGTTCTTCCTGCAGATTGCTTTTCTAGTTGCAGAAATATTTTACAGATTGCAAAAAAGTACCTGAATAAACATTGCAATCAATCCAATCAATCAATCAATCAACCTTTATTGTCATCTTGCAAGCAACAAGTACAGTGCAAAATGAAAAGACGTTTCCCAGTGAATAGCGGAGCCTCGCACATGAAATTTAAAACACTTCTCACATAATAACACTAAAAAAAAACAATCCAGTCCCTGATGGAACAGAATAAATAGTTAAAATCAGGTAAAAAACACAATGTTAAAATACAGTAAACCAATCATAAAAAAATTGGTTTACTGTATTTTAACATTGTGTTTTTTACCTGATTTTAGGAAAAAGCCCAAGGCAAGTACCAGTCCCTCAAGTGTCTGCCAATTTACTTTACAATGGCCTTGATGTTCCCTACAACTTAAGATACAAACTTACTGTGTGGAGAATGGTAAGCAGTAGTTGAAGAACTATTGGGCGGTGCAGCTGGTAGAACTGCTGCCTCACAATGCCAGACACCCAGGTTCAATCTTGATCCACAGGTCTACGTGGAGTTTGCACGTTCTCCCTGTGACCGTGTAGGTTTGCTCCCAGTGCTCCGGTTTTCCTCCTACATCCCAAAGACGTGCAGGTTTGAAGGTAAATTGACCTGTGTACAATTTCTCTTAATGTGTCAACGAGAATGTGGGGTAACATGGAACTAATGTGAACAGATGGTTAGCATGGGCTGGATAGGCTGAAGGGTCGATTTCCATGCTGCATCTTTATATGGAAAAATATATTGGGGAAAAGAAATTGAGACTTTTTATTTTAGTAAGTCCTTTCATTAGTAAATGGACATCAAACATGTTGCAGACATTGGAAATCCAAATTAAAAGCAGCAAATGCTGGAATAACTCTGTCGGTCAAGCAGCATTTAAGGAAAGAAATGGTTAACAACACAGTTCTGGTACCCCCACCTGTAACGTGAACTTTTAATTTTACCACAGCTGGTGCCTGACCTGCTGAATTTTAATTGTTTCTATTTAAGTATATTAATTAGTTCTTGTATTTATTTTTTCAGTCACAAACAATGTCAAATCTACCATCATAAATTGAGTGGATTATTAAGTTGCCTTCTAATGAAATTTTAATTGTTTTTCCTCATTTTATTTTACTTCGAATAGGTGATCTGATAAGAAATAAAGCATGTTAAAAAAATAAAAGCAGGAGCACTCATTTTAACTATTGTAGTTGATAAACTAACATCCTGAAGTATGATGTTTGATTATTTTTTCTCTAATAATGCATTTTCCATAGACTTTTGTTTCAGTGCTTTACAATGTCCAATAAGAATACTAAATTATTTCTTGTGTATAGCTTGCTAAAATGTTGATTAAACTTATACTTCCAACCCAAAAGTCATTGACAGACCAATGTAGTTTTTCCCTTCATTCTGCTTAAACTTTGATCCTATTTAATAGAAACCACAATAGCTTATCACAAAGGTGAGGAAGTTAATCTGAGTGTTGCTGCAAGAAAATTTGATTAAAAAAATTATAAACTCCCAAGAAACTTTATTTTTATAGAGTGAAATAAATTAGATTGAACATCAAAACAGATCTGATTTTAAATCCAAAACCAATATCTAATTCCAAATAAAAAAAATTGAGTGAGCCAGAAATAAAATTCAGGATAATGTAGTTTATGCACAACACTTGTCTCTTTCTCTCACTCAATGGTATCAGTTTGTGATAAGCAGAAATTCACTACAGATTGAAGATTAGGAATGTAAATAAATAACGCTCAGTTGTCCATCTACCATCCTTAACATTCATTTATTCCCTCTACCATCTTTACAACCGGCTGCTGATTGTCATCTACAACATTGTACTGCTGTTACTTGCCTGAGCAAGTCTGACAGCACCTTCTGAACTAGTAGCTTTTACCACCAAGAAGGACAATGGTAGATATGGATGGGATTATCAGCACTTGTATGTTCCCCTTCAAGTTGCAGGCCCACCTAATTTAGAAATGTATTACTCGCTCAGATCCTACCCAACAACATTCCGGGCTTATCTACATTAGAAAGATTTATAGGGTATTTCAAGATTATGACTTAATACCACTTCAAGGGCATTTAGGAATTAGAAATAAATGCTGGGACTGCCAACTTCCTATGCAATCCCCAAAGTTCATACATTAAAACAAAAGTAACAACTTTAAAATCAGATCAGCAGATGTCTTTTGCATAATGTAGCATAAAGGCAATGGTATGTTTTTGGCGTACCGTGGTTATACTAGTTTTCAAAATAAAGTTCAGTTACTCTTTTTATAAAGGGACATTTTCATATTGACATCACATGCATTAGTTCAATTGTGACAAAATTAGAGAAAACACATTTGTAACCATCCTGGAATGTTAAGATTTATCTTTCCAGGTCAAACCCATTCTATTTTAATAAAGGCTGAAGTTTGCATTACTGGGATGTAATTGTCAGAGTGTTCTCCTTCCATTCTTTAATCAACAGGACAAAGTCATTTTTTTGACTGTCACAAAACATTCTTCCATCTGTGAATGAAAAACCATGAAACAAATTGGTATATATTGTTGATGCAATATATTTGTTAAAAGGAATCCAGGGCAAGATAGCCAAATGGATACAAAGATAGACACAAAATGCCGGAGTAACTCAGTGGGAAAGGCAGCATCCCTGGAGAGAAGGAATGGATGATGTTTCGAGTTGAGACCCTTCTTCAAATGCTGCCTATCCCGCTGAGTAACTCCAGAATTATGTGTCTATCTTTGATTTAAGTTTGCAGTTGCAGTTCTTTCCTACACAAATGGACACCAATTTGGCTTGATGGTCAGAGACAGAGGGTGATGGTAGAAGGTATTTCTTTGAAATTAGAGGCCCGTAACAAGTAGTGTGCCTCAGGGATTGGTTGATGACTTGGGCTGATGGGCCTTATACTGTAACTCTATAACTCTATGCGTTAGGAGCATCCAGGTTATGGGAAACCTCAGTGTACAGCAGGTCCAGTTTCAAGATATTCATGTCATGGCACAATGGCCACTTAAAAATAAAAACATTTTTTTCTCTCCTTGTTAAAATCGGTGTACTTTTTCAGTGCCTTGAAATTGTGAGGTTGAGAACAAAGGATTCTGTAATTACTGGATTCCACCTCTTTCTGCTGTGCAGTAGCAAGTGAAGCCACTGGGTGGGGAGATTCAGATATTCAGACCAGCAAGTTTTAGTCTTTTAAATTTAATATATATTTTGGTCCTTTTTGTTCATTTGCACAGAACCGTATAGAGATCACAAAATGTCTATCCAAACTATTTAAAGATTTTTGTAAAAAAAACTTGCCTGGCACATCAGTTATAGAGTGTGAAAAACAATATACAGTTGTTTAATGGTCTTCTGATGTACTCAATTTGTTGCATTCGACTTATAATACAATTAGGCCTATATAGGCCTCTTTACTTTATTAATCACTCAACAGTTAATCTCTACCTTATTTAAAATTAATATGAGTAGTAAGCCGCGACAATATTGGCTCCTGATTACAACGTATCACAATATATTTGTTTTATACTGAAGTGTAATGGAGGCATTAATGCTGTTAGATCCGTACAGCTGACTGAGTTATCCATTTCCTTCCGATAGGTGCATCCTCAGTTGTTAGAAATGCTGAGGTGAATCTTTTGTCCCCTGGAGAGTCTAGAAGAAACTATGATCTGCTTTACCAATTGTTTCAATGCCCATCTTCCTGGTGTGGCTCTTCAGTACAGCAGGACAATGTAATATTATTAAGGTCTTGCTTAAGAATTACAGTAAACCCTCACTGCAGTGGACCACAAAGAGAGACATGGTGTCCGTTATTACCGATTGTCCGGGAGGGCTGGTGCTGCGGTGCCAGAGAGAAACCCACACTGTCACAATGTCTGTCTTTGCAATGTGGGAGGAAACCCCACATAGTGTGTGGGTGATCGCTGGCGGGCACAGACACAGTATTTTCATACTGTATCTCTAAACTAAACTAAGTTAAATTGATTCAAAAACACCATTCACTCCGTCAATTCTGCAACAGAATCCGTTATAAAGAGATCCATTAAAATGAGGGTTTACTGAAAAGCATTAGAAAGCATTTCACAACAGTGTGGAAGATCCAGAAAAAAATATTTGAATGTGACAGTGAACATGATCTTTTCCTTATAGGCTCCTGAGGACAGTACCAAGTTTTAAATATATTTATGCAGACCGATAAATTGCTTGACCAACTGATTGTGCTTGTCATTTTTGGTCAGAGCACCACCAAGCCTTGTATGTGCTCATGCTGCAGTGTGGTTAGTAGGAAAGTAGTAACATCTCAACCACAGGTTTGGATGAGATTGTAGCTTACTGCAGCATTAAGCAGAAATAATGCAAGGCAGTACAATGTGAGAGTATGGACAACATGCTAGTTTAGCCTGAAGCATATCTTTTATTAGGGAAAATTAAAAAAAATAATAGAAACCAACTGGTATGCCGTTCAGGGTTCAGGGGTACTCAGAAATAAAGGATCTATGTTGGTATGGTTTCCATGCAAAAGAGGGTTCACCCATGTAAATCTTTGAAGTGGCTACACAAATTGAGAAGGCTTTTAAAATTTCAGATTTCATATGATTTTCATAATTAGAGTAGTCATAAAAACAGAACGGTAAGGTTTTATAATGGTTGGGTCTCAATAGCAACTAATGCTGGGGTTTGAAGTATAATTTATTTGTACAACAATTTATAATGATCTGGAGTACTAGAATGCAGGTCGGCAGTGGAGGTCAAGTCATTGGGTATTTCTAAAGTGGATATTGTTAGGTTCTTGATTAGTAAGGGTTTTAAAGATTACAGGGAGAAGGCAGGAGAATGGGGTTGAGAGAGAAAAATAGACCAGCCATGATCTGAGCAGATTCGATGAGCCAAATGGCCTAATTCGGCTCCTATGTCTTATGATTATGATCTTATTATGCAATAACTGAATGGGTGGTGAAAACAGATGTGTGTGTATCTTTCAATAGGGAATTGAGCTTGAATAACGATGAAAGAACCATTTCGAAAACTAGGGAATATGAGTGATCAGAAAGCTCTTTCAAAGCACCAGCACAGTTACATGGGCTGAATAATTTCCTCTGGCTATACAGTACTGTGGTGCAATTCTTGATAATGAAACAGCTTTCTCTTAATAGTCAAATGGTGTGTTGTCAACAGGATGATATTGGCTTCAGCTGCAAACAAAGTCGAGTAAAGATCTAATGAAATAATATTGCCTCAGCTTAGTGAATGTGATTGGGGATAAGAAATATTCTAGGTGGAAGAAAGCAAACCTGATTGTGGACCAGGCATGGAGTAGTAGCTCATTTGAGGATCTTATAAAATTCTGAAGTTGTGCACCATGAATTGTCTCCAGACTAGCAGTTTGAAATGCCTATTTAGAAAGTACAATTTAGGCGATTTTATTAAAAAAAAGATTTTGATCTGTTTCCAAATGTATGAGAACTCTGCTACTATAAGCATAGTTCAGCAGCTCAGAAACAAAGCACCATAATTTGGTAGTTTCCATGCCACGGAGTTCTGTACATGACTGCATTTCTGCTTTTTAACACCAAAATATACTTTGTATTCAGAGGACAGAAAGTCACTGACAATCAGCAACATTTACTGAGGAGATATTTATTTTTAAAGTTGGGTAAGCCACTAAGTCGAGGTCAATACAAATCAATTTTCTTTTCCACAAAGAAATTAACGCTAGCAGCAGCTAATGTAATTCCTGATAATGATATGACTTACTCTTAATATTCTGATCCTGTGTTGTCAATTCAGTAAATGTTGTTCCAACAAGATGTCCCTTGCTTTATCTATGTAAGAAATCAAATAATGACATAATGAAAATGTATTGCTTGAGATGGCTTTGCAAGACAGTTTTTATCTAGTTATAAACAGAAAAATTAATGCAAGGCTTTAGCCACAAAGATTTGCCACATGAAAACATATTCCCACTTAATTTCCAGGTTATCACTTTGGGTGAACACTGAATAATAAGCAAATTTGAAAATAAAACATGAATTTAAAAATGTGGCACATTCAGTAATCTTGGGAAGTGAGTACAATTCTTTGGGTAGTGATTGACTATAGAGAACCTATTTTCCCTTGTGTTTTACAATTTCCAATAAGAGGGCCAGTTTTAACGTTTCCTTATAGATTGGCAAAGAATAGTCATCCATTTTAAATCTTGCTTGATTTAGATCTAATAAGAATTTAAACAAATATCAAAACACAGAAAATGTAGCTATTATTGGTCCCATGATCATAACACTGATAACAGGATTACTGATAAAATTAAACCTATGGCAAATTGCAATTATTCTGATAATTATCTGAATTCAATTTTATAGGGAAACAAAAGTCACTTTTCACAAACTCCAATATCCTCAACAAATTGAATGGATCCAATTATTGAGTGGCAGCAGCTGATTTCAAAAGCCTGAACCAGCCTGCGCATTTCAACCAAAGTATTGATATTAGTTTATTATTGTCACATGCACCGAGATAGAGTTAAAATCTTTGTTTCGCATGCTATCTAGGCAAATCATAACACACATGAGTATATCTGATAGTGCAAAAGTAAAAGAAACAGAGTGCAGAATATATGCTACAGCTTCTGGGAAAGTGCAGATAAAAAAATGCAAGGGCTGCAACAAGTTGATTGGGAAATCAGGAATTCATCTTTAGTGTATGAGAGGTCTTTTCAAGAGTCTGATAATGGGGAAGAAGTTGTTCTTGAATCTGCAGGTAGGGGGGAGGGGAGAAGAGGGAATGACCAGATGTGAAGGGTCCTTGGTTATGTTCACTGCTTTCCTGAGGCAGCATAAAGTATGATGGGAGTGGTTGGGTGGGGGTGGAAGCAGGTGTGTGTGATAGACTGGCTTATGTTGACAACTACCTGCAATTTATTGTAGACTTGGACTGAGCAGTTACAGGGCTGCCAACTCTCACGCTTTGAGTGTGACACTCACGCATTCCAGCCAATTCTCACGCTGAAGACTGAATTCTCACGCTGTCTTCAGTCCCTGCACAGCAAAGATCCTATAGCGGAGCTAAAGGGTCTTTGCTGCACAGTTTGTCTCTTTGCGCCACATGACAGCAATCTGCACGGATTGGGGAAGCGCGTCGGTCCCAGGCAGCGGGAGTCAGTGCTTTTGTGTGCCGTCTGTGAGCTCTGCGCTGCCGCCGCGGCAACCTTGCTCCCTCCCTCCCTCCCTCCCTCCTGCCCTTCAACTCACACGGCAGCGCCAGCGCCGCCAATCCACACTACACCGTGCCTGCCAGACTCCTCATTGGGCAGCCGGGGAAAGAGAGGGAGGGGAGAAAGAGAGAGAGAGAAAGAAAAAAAGGGAGGGATGGAGGCAAAGAGAGACAGGGGGAGGGAATGTAGAAAGCAAAGATCCTATAGCGGAGCACTCCGCTATAAGAACTTCTACCAAAGGGGATGAAGGAAGGGAAGGAGAAAGGGGAGAAAGAGGAAGCATGAGGAAAGAGGGAGGAGGGAGGAAAGAGGGAGGGAGGGGGAGGAAAGAGGGAGGGAGGGGGAGAATGGAGGGGGGGAAGGAAAGGTGTGTGTGTGTCTGTCTCCCTATGTGTGTGTCCTTGTATGTGTGTGTGTCTCTGTGTCTCCCTGGGTGTGTGTGTGTGTGTGTGTCTCCCCGTGTGGCTCTGTGTCTCCCTGTGTGTGTGTCTCCCCGTGTGTGCGTGTGTCTCTGTGAATTCAGCCAATTCTCACGCTGATGACAGAATTCTCACGCTGTCTTCAGTCTTTGCACAGTTTGTCTCTTTTGCGCCACATCAGAGCGATCTGTGCGGTCTGTGGAAGAGCGTCGGTTGGCAGCTGTGAGTGACGTTGCATCTCTTCTCTTCTCTTCTTTCTTGGTTGGATGTGCAGCTGCCGATAACATGAAGCAGCCGGAGATAGAACTAACCAGGTGAATCAGTTGTAAAACATGGGGGACCACAATGAGGCCAAACATCTAGGACAGGGTTCGGCAACCTACGGCACACGGGCCGAATCCGGCCCATAACCCGAAAAACCGCGTTTATTTTCAATTCGTTTTCGCGGAGTCTGGGCAGGTGAGCCGACCTGAGAACTGCAGCCTGTCCTTGGGACGCGAGGCTTACCTTATTCATGCCTAATCCAATTTAAAGCATAAATGTTGCATTCAAATGCAAGTTAAAAGACTCATTACAGTATGCACCAGATTGCACAATTTCAAGCTGAAAAATGCAAAAGCTCCGTACCGTGGGAGGTGGGAGGGGGAACTCTATAGCTACGCCACCGAGCCCACCCTTATTGCCAGCGATTCTCCACTTTGTGGTCCATTGTCATCTGCAAGCCTTGCCACAATTGTCAGCAGGTTAGAACTAGGACTCTAACTAGGTCTTGCGAAGGTCAAACCTAGATAGCTTGTACAGGTCGGAATCACCCAACTCGAATACCTCAAGCTTGGACCATTAAGGAGTGGATGTCATGGTTATCCATAGTTTCCGGTTGGGTAATACTCGGATTGATTATTGTGAGTGGAACATATTCAAGAACTACAATGGATGCATAATTGAACCGTGTATTTAGTTGGTGGATTTTAAATGAACCAGTCTGTTTCCCAGTCCTCTAATAATGTTGAGTTCAGGGCCTAAGCACTGTAGTACTGGAGTACTGTGTACAGTTCTGTTTGTGCAGGAAGGATATAAATGCATTGCGGAAATAAATTGGCAAGATTTTGCTTGGAACTGGATAGACTGGGTTAGATTTCATTGGAGGAAAATGAGGCACCGGTTTGAGATGTTCAAAATTATGAGGAGCCTAGCCAGGGTAAATAGTGCAAAACCTTTTCCTTTGGCTGAGGTGTCTAAAATCAGAGGACATGGGTTTAAAGGAAGGGGCAAGGGATTTATAGAGGATTTAAGGAAGAATGCTTCCACATAGAGGGTAGTTAATTAGCACGTGAAACATGAAGACACAAAAGGCTGTAGAGTGAGAGCAGGGAAATTGTACTTGACGGTCAGCATAGACATAATGGGCTGAAGAGCCTATTTCTGTGCTGCATGACTACAAGTATAAACAGTCTAAACCAAAAAGAAAACAATTAACATTTTGAGTGGAGACTATATCAAATCCCAAAAAGCTGGAGTAACTCAGCGGGACAGGCAGCATCTCTGGAGAGAAGGAATGGGTGACGTTTCGGGTTGAGACCCTTCTTCAAAATTCTGAAGGAGTGTCTCGACCCTAAATGTCACCCATTCTTTCTCTTAAGAGATGCTGCCTGTCCCGCTGACTTACTCCAGTTTTTTGTGTCTATCTTCTGTTTAAACTGGCATCTGCAGTTCCTTCTTACACATATCAAATCCTAAAACTTTAATATAGTTTTATTCTTTCAGATTGACATTTTATGTTTCTTATATACTGTTTTAATGAATGTTTGAATATAAAATACTTTATCAAGTATTGGAAGAACCTCTTATGATGTACATTTGCTCTTTAACAGATTAATCCTCAACCTTTTCCATTTCAGATTGCAATTGTGTAAAATAGAATTAAAATGTCCTTTACTTTCTTATTCTGAATTTTTGTTTGATTGAAAGAGGCTTTGTATTTTCCCCTATGCAGGTGAATTAGATAGAGGTTTCAATTGGAACTTTATATGTGCCGTGTACATCATAGCCTTTTAAAATTGTGAGATTCCAGATGTTTGATAATCTGTGGATATTTTCTAAATATTTTGTTTAAGTAATGATCTATGTACAATTACTATGGCTGTAGGTTGCAAACACATTTCTTTCCTGGCATCCTGCAATTTTTAGAAATTACGTAACAGTATATATATATATAAGCATGCTGTTAGCCGATTGCAAGGGAGTTGTATGAATAATTTTTTAAAGTATTGAAAAACCAGGACACACAGGAAGTCTACATTTCTACAATTCAGTGAACAAGCAAAAAGTTGTAGTGAAGATAAGTTTTAAAAATTATATCCAAGTTACAAGATGGGTGAGAAAATAAAGGACTGCAGCAATATCACTATTATTCTTACTAGCAATAGTATTATTGTTGGCATTGGTTTTCGAGTTATTGCACGCTGTAAGAAACAGGAGCCAAATATTATTCATTAGTAGTAATCTGCCATTTTAATGCTGATATATAGTCCCCAGTCAGCCATATGCTGGTTCATGTGCAGGCCATAAAGCATGGGGACATTTTAAATATATACCTGTTCTCCTCAGCAGTTTGAGCAATCTGTCTTCTCAAACCTCTGAATAGTGCATCACAGGGGCAGTGTATTTCTCTCAAAATGAACACATTTACAGTATTAGTGGTGTTTCATAGCAGTCTGATATGTGCTGGATCAATCTTTCACTTTGTTACTTTAAGGGCTAAAAATATTTGCTTGCTGCCTACCCTCAGCAAACCATAGGTCAGACCAAATGAATCTGATGTATTTTCTGTTCCTAAGCAATATTTCATCACCACAGTGTTCAATCAGGTTTGTCTTATGTAGTGAATTGCTAAAATGTTTCTGAGTGCACTGGAGCTCTTTATGAAATACATCTTTCTAATATAGTCTCCTCTGCCGATCTACCCTGTGTAATGAATTGGTGCTCCTGCAGAGCTCGCTCATAGAGAATTTTTCTCAATCCATTGAATTTGACTGTGCTCCAGATCACCCAGTGAACTACTCAGTCTTGTCAAACCCCACTGTATAGAAGACTTAAGTTTGGAAAATAATTTAACATGGATAAAGTGGGATAGGAAGTAGTTATAGAATCACACAGCATGGAAACAGACCCTACAACCCACCATGTCTGCTCCAACCATCAAGCCATTCGTTCTTCCCACATGTTTCTCCTCCCCCACTTGAACCCAGCTACCTACACGTCTTTGGGATGTGGGACGAAATAGGAAGAAACCTGTACAGTCATAGGGCAAACAGGTAAACTCGGTTCAGAAAGCACCCATAGTCAAACCATAGCATTAATAACTGCTGCATCTTTGTGTTACTCCACATCTCCGCCTCTAACTCACTCTGACAAATGATAAAAACTATTTCTTTGCAGGTTTGCTGTGATTATGCTTTGGAGAAGGAATCACATGTAACATGTCTTGCATAGAAACTGAACTAAAACTACTGCCCTGTAAATGTATCTGCAATTCTTCAACTCCTGCAAATAGTCCCAAAGTAATCCCACCAATCTCATCCCCTCACTTCTTTCCCTGTAACAACTTCTTCCTCACATGCTCATTATCTCCCCTCTGTTTCTTCTGCCACCCACCGACATTAGGATAGTTGACCAAAGCTAATCAACTTCCCAACTATTGGCATGTTCAAAGGGAGAGAATGTGCAAATTCACATAGACAGCATCCAAAATCAAAATGAAGCTGCTGGGACTATGAGGCAACAGCACTAACAGAGTTGCAACTCTGTTCCATTCCATTATTACAGTAATTGTAAAAAGAAAAGTATGATGACGGTTGGCCAAATGATAATTAAAAATAAGAACACAATAGAATAATTTAATATCTTCCTACCTCCTGGATTTCAATAGACTGGCATAGTTCTGTTAAGGCTGTGAACAGAGCTTTAAAATTCAGCAGGCATATTTTATGCTACACTGACCCTCATGCACCCGCCATGATGACTTTGCTGACCAGCATTGATCTCTTGATATTCCAAGGCACAGAGTATAACATAATCTCCAAATTTTGACAGGCTTAGTCCATCATATTTCTGCAACATAATAGACACTTTATTCTTCCAAATTATCGATCCTCTCCCCATCCATTCTATCATTAGTAAAAGCAGTGCTCACGTAATTAAAGGCTGTTCATTCAGTAAGCCCTTTTAACTTCTGAACTTATCTTCCAAAGTTTAAAAAGCTGCAAAAAAGCAATCTTTTCAACTAATTAAGTGTGAAATAAAAACTCATGCTAACTCTGCTTCAAGTAGTGAATAAAACTAGATTTTTTTGACATGTATTTAATTATGACAACCACATCCAGAGCCCAAAATGCGAAGTATATAATTTCCATTGGTGAGTAACGTTGTACTGAATAACCATTAAGTATTGAAACCAATATTATGAAATTAATTAAAAAATAGAGATGACATAACAAAAGTTGGCTTTTCCTTAATGGTATCAAATGGTAAAAACTGATTAATTATCATAAGAACTAAATTATTCCCAACAGCATTCAGGTTTACCATATAGTTATTTCCATTTATTGTGGCCGCAGTCTTTCAGTTTCATGGAATCAATAAAAATGAACACACATTCATAAAAAGTACAAACGATGACTGGATCTGGGCATAAAATGAGAATCACTGCCTATTTTAAAAGTGCATGTTCTGTTCTTATTTATGCTGTATTATTTAGATAGTTGTGATTCAGTAGCAAACTTTAAGAAAAGATTATACTGTAACTGGTTAAAACGTTCTAATTTCACAATTCAGTGACAAGTGTATAAATTTAGGTATATTCACGTTATTGGAGTAGAATTAGGCCATTCAGCCCATCAAGTCCACTCCACCATTCAATTATGGCTGGTCTCTGCCTCCTAATTCTATTTTCCAGCCTTCCCCCCAAAACCCTTGACACCAGTTCTAATCAAGAATTTGTCCATCTCTGCCTTAAAAATACCCACTGACTTGGCCTCCACAGATTAACTACCCTGTAACTAAAGAAGTTCCTCCTCACCTCCTTTCTAAAAGAGCACCCTTTAATTCTGAGGCTAAGACCTCTGGTCCTAGACTCTCCCACCAGTGGAAACATCCTTTCCACATCCACTCTTTCTATGCCTTTCATTATTCTGTAAGTTTCAATGAGGTCACTCCTCAACCTTCAAAACTCCAGCAAGTGGAGGCCCAGTGCTGTCAAACGCTCATCATATGCTAACCCACTCATTCCTGGAATCATTCTTGTAAACCTCCTCTGGACCCTCTCCAGAGCCAACACACCCTTCCTCAGATATGGAGCCCTGATTTGCTCACAGTACTCTAAATGCAGCCGTGACCAGTGCCTTATGGAGCCTCAGCATTACATCTCTGTTTTTGTATTCCAGTCCTCTTGATATAAATTTGCCTTCCTTATTACCGATTCGACTTGCAAATTAACTTTTTGGGAATCCTGCACCAGCACTCCCAAGTCCCTTTGCACCTCCGATTTCTGGATTCGCCATTTAGAAAATAATCTACGTCTTTATTCTTATTACCAAAATGCATGACTCCGCACTTTGCTATACTGAATCTCATCTGCCAGTTCTCTCCCCACTCTCCTAACCTGTCCAAGTCCTTCTGCAGAGTCCTTCCTTCCTCTACACTGCCTGCCCCTCCACCTATCTTAGCATCATCTGCAAACTTGGCCACAAATCCTTCAACCCCATTATCCAAATCATTCAGAGTTTTGAGCAGAATCTCGAGAAGACCTGGGAGGTTTGCTATATTGATCAAAGTCTGTCTCTCTAGCAATAACACTGTGTGTTCATTTGTTTGTTGATATGTATTGAGTGTTCATTTGTTTGTTGGTACATATAGAAAACACAACCCGTAATACATATAGCTGTGATCAGAGTTACTCCTATGTTTGCTTACATTACAACAGTATAGTCTTTGAAGTCATACAGCAGGGAAACGGGCCCTTAGGCCCAACATCCCCCTGCCAACCCAAGATTCTCCATCTACACGTGTCCCACCTGCCCACGTTTGGCCCATTTCCTACTAAACCTTTCCTACCAATGATATAATAATAAATTTTATTTTCGGGCGCCTTTCAAATCTCAAGGACACCTTACAAAGATTAACAGAAGAGAAAAAAACATATAGTCGGAGAAAAATAAATAATAAGGACATCATCAATATAGAAATTAAAGATAGAAATCGCTCCAAAGACACAAAATCAAAAAAATCAAAAAACACAATGTGAAGAGAGAGCAGCGGCAGCTAAAGCGCGCCAGCGTCCACTCTCCCTTCCGACAGCCATCTTGGACACAGACTAACATAGTAACTACACACAGAAAAATGCCTCAACCACCTCCTCTGGCAACTTGTTGCATATATTGACCACCCTCTGTGTGAAGGCACAAAGTCCAGTCCCCAACCCCAGTTCTCCCAAAAGTCAGGCCTATTGAGGCCACCGCTATTGCCTCAACGGAGGCCCGATGTTCCTGGCCATTCTGGCCGGGTGGTGTTGTCCCGGTGTCGGGAGAGTCCTCTCAGCGGCTGGGCCACCTGGAACGGCCGCTTCCTAGCTGGGGATTGTCGGCTTCCGAAGCCGACAGGGACGCTCCGGGTTGTAGCTCCCAGGCTGCCGATGTTAAAGTCGGCGCCGTCCGCTCCGCTCCGCAGACCCGCAGCCCGGAGGTGTTGATCACGGCGGTCAGAGCTCACCGGAGCTCCACTGCGTCGATCCAGTGCGGCGACCCAGGCAAGGCATCACCCGCTTCGCTCCGCGATACGCTCCGCGATACGCTCCAGCGCTGTGCTGCCAATGCAGCTGAGGTGCTGGGCGGTCCCCGCCAGGAAACGGCGCTCCAAGCCCGCTGGTAGGCCACGAGGATGGGTCGATGGGCAGCCCGGAGAAAAAGCTGCCTCACCGACCAGGTAGGGACCTAGAAGTAAGATTACCTCCTTCCCCCCACATTAAGAAGTCCATTTCTCCTACAAATGAAAAACAAGACTTACTAAAAACTGAAGAAAAAAAATGGATTAAATGGACGGCTGCTGGTTAGCAGCCGTTCCCCAAGATGGCTCCTCCTCCAGTTAATATGTACAAATGTTTTAAATGTTGTTATAATACCTGCCTCAACCACCTCCTCTGGCAACTTGTTGCATATATTGACCACCCTCTGTGTGAAAAAGTTCACCCTAAGGTTCCTATTAAATCTTTCCCATCTCACCTTAAACCTATGTTCTCTGGTTCTTGATTTCCCTACTCTGGGTAAAATAATCTGTGCATCTACCCTATCTATTCTCCTCATGATCTAATACACTATAAAATCAACCCTCATCTTCGCTCCAAGGAATAAAGTCCCAACCCGCCCTATAGCTTAGGCTTTCAGTCCTGGCAACAATCTCGTAAAGCTTCTCTGCATTCTTTCCATCTTAACAATATCTTTCCTATAACAGGGAGACCGAAACTGAACACAATATTCCAAATGTGGCCATGCCAACTTCTCATGTAGCTGTGACATAACATCCCAATTTTTACACTCAACACCCTGATGATGTAGGCCAATGTGCCGAAAGCCCCCTTGGCCATCCTGTCTACTGTGTGGTGCCACTTTCAAGGAACTATGTACCTGCATTCTTAGATCCCTCTGCTAACAGAACCCTGCCATTCACTGTGAATTATATATAATTGTTGTCTTGGAATGAAACATGGTTGCATGTCCTTAGATGTAAATGCTTCTTTCTTTGTTTACCTTTTTAAAAATAACATGCATTTTACTAATATGGAATGTGTGGCATAAAGTTCATTGCACTGGAAAAAGTTTAAGAAAACGGCAACCCTGTAAACTGACCCCAGAATGACCTCAGGATTGATGTTAGTATATTATTGTTGCAATTTCAGCAATAGATTGATCAGACAAAAATGTACGAGCCAAATTTTAATGGGACATCTGCATTCTTTTCTTTAAAAAATCCATATTCCTTAGTAAGGCAGTTTGCAATCATTATGTGGTATTGAATACAGAGCAACACACTTGTGAAGGACAGCCCTATGGTTTAATAGCTGAAAAGTTTAATAGATAATAGACTGTCAATAGTTATAAAAGGGAAATTGATATAGAAAATTGCAAAATAAATATAATAATTTCTGTTTGCATGATGGGATGTTGATAGGTCTGGGATGGTGACTGCTTTTATTATATGTTTTAGAATGGGTATTGTCTTGGCCTCAAAACTCCCTTGATGTTTCACATATTTTAGCTGTGAAACTTCACCAGTGTGCAGAATAATTAATTTGATCATATGTATGTGATTTATAATCTTATTTAAAATAACTACTATTTATGAAAGGTGTGAAATCATTTCATATACATTCCGTAATTTCTCATGTAGTATTATTAATTTTATGGTGTAATCTGGTAAATGGGTGGCGAAATTGATCATTATTCTAAAATTCTGATAAATTCTGGTGATTCTGCTTTCTATGAGTTGTTCCTTTTGAAATTGTGCATAAATGTGTAGGAAGAAATTCAAAGCAAGTATATTCACAGACTCTTAAAATCATTGACACTGTCATTTTGACTAATTTGTACAAATTCAATAAAATTGGCTGAGATTTGTTTAGAGAAGTCTAGGTTTAAATTTTATTTCAAAGTTTAACATGTATTAGTAGCAATGTTACAAAATTTTGAGATTTAAAAAATCAAGTCTGCAATTTATCCCATCAGATAAAGCATAACAATAAGTTTAATTTGACACCTAATTCACTTTCATATCTCAAGTAATAAAAAAGTTATGGCCATTTTCATACTCAGAAATTAGCATCTTGTTCCCTATTGATTTTCTATGGACATAACAAAAAAGCTGTGATCGTGGACAGTCAAAAGCACATAACCTTCTTAAAAATTAAGAGAACTGAATGAAATTTTCAGTTATCATAGATTGAACCATTCTGAAACAAATATAAAATAATCTAACTTGGATGACCTGAAATTAAAGCATATAATTAGTTAGTTACCCAATTGTAGCTAATTTCAAACTTCAATTTACTAGATCTAAACATCTATCCATTTCTTAATAAATGATTAACATTTTTAAATAGCCCAAGTGTCCAAATAATATTCACAAATAATTCACAATAAAACATGATTTTTAAATCTCATTAACATCAATTTATAGGCCAAATGGAAGGAATTTAGTGTTCAATTGCTGTAAATTAAAGTCAATTTAAATCGGCTTTCTAGTGGGTTCATGTGGAACGCGCTGGTTTAGAACGTTCACATTGCGCTAGATTTATGCCCTCAAATGCCCAGAAAAATACTGCGGGATACAAAGAGCCCAAAAATCACACACAAGGGGTGGGGCAGATGCTCAGCCACGATTCAGGTAGGTTTTGTAACATACCTAGTATTAGGGCCGATTTTCCAGCCTCAAACACCAGTCACAAGCACAGCAACAGAAAATCGAAAGGAGACGTATAACTTCATATTTCTACATCTTAGGATTGTCTTCAAAATGTTTGCATTGTTTGCTTCAAAAAGGAGGTCTAGACTGGACTACCTGAAATAGAAGGCAGACACAAAATGCTGGAGTAACTCAGCGGGAAAGGCAGCATCTCTGGCGAGAAGGAATGGGTGACGTTTTGGGTCATGACCCTTCTTCAGACCTGAAATGACACCCATTCCTTCTCTCCAGAGATGCTGTCTGTCCCGCTGGGTTACTCCAGCATTTTGTGTCTACCTTCTACTTAAACCACCATCTGCAGTTCTTTCCTACCTGAAATAGATGCAGACAAGCCAACACTTAACTTTCTGCTGCTTTTATGAATTCATAGCAATCTGTCAACATTTCTTAGTTTTATAGCAATTGTAGGCTTTGTACCAGCTTTAACACTTAAACTGGACATTGCTGAATCTGTATTATAGTAATGAACCTAGTAGTTGCAATAATTTACTGCCTCCCTCCCCTTGCCCCCTTGTGACGCTGTGCCACATCCCAGCTGAACTTTCATTCTTGCACTGACCTCGAATAGTGAAAGGCCTGGACTAGGTGAATGTAGAGAGGATGCTTCAACTAGTGGGAGAGACTGGGACCAGAGGCCATAGCCTCAGAATAAAAGTACATACATTTAGAAAGAAGATAAGCAGTAATGAATCTATGGAATTCATTACCACAGACGGCAGTGGAGGCCAAGTTGATGGATACAGAGCTGCCACCTCTCACGCACTGAGCATGAGAATCACACATTTCACCAAATTCTCATGCTCTCACGCTGATCACAGAATTTCTCGCGCCTTCTCTCTCAAGCTTTGCGCCACTGCCGTGAGATTCTCTGTGCCGAATTTGCCCTGGTGTCCGGCATGGACCAGGCTGTGGCTCGGTGCATCCTGGAGGACAACCAGTGGATGCTGCAAGTAGGTACCAAGCACTGGGTAGAAGCGGTGGAAGATAGTGGCCTTCAAATGGGGGTGGTTGGAGAAAGGATCCTGTTTGCCTGCTAGATTTTCACTTACTGTAACTGCAGGAAAAATGTTCCCGATATTGGGGAAGTTCAGAACCAGGGGTCACACAGTTTAAGAATAAGGGGTAGGCCATTTAGGACTGAGATGAGGACAAACTTTCTTCACCCAGAAAGTTGTGAATCTGTGGAATTCTCTGCCACAGAAGGCAGTGGAGGTCAATTTACTGGATGTTTTCAAGAGAGAGTTACATTTAGCTCTTGGGGCTAGCGAAATCAAGGGATATGGGGAAAAAACAGGAAAGAGGTATTGATTTTCGATGAACAGCCATGATCATATTGAATGGCAGTGCTGGCTCGAAGGGTCGAATGGCCTATTCCTGCACCTATTTTCTATGTTTTTCTACTTGAGTATGTGGCAATAAAATCCAACCACTTGATTTTGAAGCATTCATGCATGGTGAAGGTATAATGTAGTCATAGATTGATACAGTGTAAAAACAGGCACTTCGGCCCAACTTGCCCACACCCGCCAACATGTCCCAGCTACGCTACCTGCTTTTGGTCCATATCCCTCCAAACCTGTCGTATCAGTCTGTTTCTCAAATGTTGGGATAGTCCCTGCCTCAACTACCTCCTCTAGCAGCTTGCTCCTTACGCCCACCAACCTTTGTGTGGAAAGTTTTACCCTTTAAAAAGTTACCTCTTAAAAATACTTCAAACAAAAACCATTGAAATCATACTTCTACAATGTACTAAAACATAAGTTTAATACATCAAATTTCAAAAAGTCCCTACCATGGGAGGGGGGAGCACCCCCCTCCCACACTCTCCCACACTCACCGCGACTGCTCCACTCCCTCGCCAGGTACCCCCAAGGCCAGTGATCAGTGATCGCTCAGCCCTCCCCACTTTCAAAAACGCTCCGCGGTCCCTGGTTCAGACGGAGAGCACTGCCGGATGTGAATGAGGAACTGAGGCCTGTTGTCCATAATATCTGGATACCAATGCTCAGCGCTTCGTGTTTCGGAGTTGGCTAATGTTATTGATTTGTAATCCGCCTGATTTGTAATTAATTTGCAAAACCTTAATTTATTAATCCAGAATATCCAGGAGAATGGGATAAGTGTACTATTAAAATGACATGCAAGAGGCTGCTACAACATACAGCCCCGATAACCCATTATTTCCTTCAGTTAAATATTGGGAAGGTAGCACTATTGTCATTTGCCACTCAACTATTATGTTTACCTCACTGACTATTTCTAACCCCCAACCCCCCCCAAATTCCTTTGACAGGTTGAATAGCAATGTCCCAAATCTCATTGTTTTATTAATTGAACACGTAGATGAACATCCTCAAGGAGTGTAATCATGGAAACAGATTCAGTTGCGGTGTTTAAGAACTTGGTCAAAGAAGGGGCATATTTTAAAGGAGTAACAGAGATACTTGCATGGGGAATGTGTGAGGAGGTTATTATTTGTCTTTAGTTTTAGCTTGATCCAGGACATATGAAGATTCAAAGTTTAATATAGTAATTGTGCTGATACTGACTCCAACCAACTATGTAATGAATATCATCCATTTCGGAGGTTTTATTTTTCTGATGCCATTTAAACTTCACTTGGATTTCAATCACTTCAATGTAAAATTAATTGGGAATGGGGAGGATTGGAAAAAATGTTTGCCCTCTGTACATATTAACAGTACTATAATAATGTGTGCATGTTGGTTGGTGCAATCAAAACAAAGATCTTTTTATCATCGGTAGACAAAAATGCTGGAGAAACTCAGCGGGTCAGGCAGCATCTATGGAGCGAAGAAAATAGGCAATGTTTCAGGTCGAAACCCTTCTTCAGACTGATGTGAGGGTGGGGGGTGGGAAGAAGAAAGGAAGAGGGTGGAGCCAGTGGGCTGAGGGAGAGCTGAGAAGGGGAGGAGAAAGTAACTACCACAGAAAATATTATGTACTCTCAAGATCACATTAAATAGACTATTATTGCTTAAATATATAGTTATTGGAAAAAGTCCCAGCTGAGAGGAAGACAGCAAAATACTGAAAATATTGGGGGTGAAAATGACTTCAGGACAGTTTGTTAGGAAAATGAGTATTAGATAACAAGGAAGCCAATGGATGTAGCAAATTTTGTTATGCAAAATTTGGTCCATGAAGTGCCCCATAAAAGATTACCGCATTATATAAGCACCTGTGGACTAGAACGTGATAGGTTAAGTCCAGTGGGTCAGATATGGGGCTTTATGTGTGAGCCAGATATATTGTCAGTGCAGAGGGACTAGGAGCAAGGCCAAGTGTGCATCCAGAGTCAAGGTCTGGAATAGTACTAGGTGTGCAGTGAGACCCAGGTTGGTCAACATGGGCCAAGTGCTTTATTATAATCTTATTTCCATACACGAATATACTGATTTCCATGCATTCCATACGAATGAACCTGTTGCTCAGAGCCTGGATCTACTGTGGAATGTAATTAGGAATGTAATTTAACCTAACCTTATTCATAGCTAATCCAATTTAAAGCATAAATATTGCATTCAAATGTACCCCCCCCCCCCCCCCTTGGTCGCTACGCTCCCTCGGGCTTGGTCTCTCGCAGTTTCTCACTCACAACTCTCACCCAATGTTGGCAGCCCTGTAGATATTTTTACGGCAGAGATTGAAGAAGGGTCTCTACCCGAAACGTCACCCATTCTCACCAGAGATGCTCCTGCTAAGTTACTCCAGCATTTTGTGTCTTTCTTTGATTTAAACCAGCATATGCAGTTCCTTCCTACACATTGACAGATCAATGATTAGTAATGGTGTCACGGGTTATCTGGACAAGGCAGGAGAATGGGGTTGAGAGGGTAAGATAGATCAGCCACGATTGAATGGCGGTGTAGACTTGATGGGCCTAATTTTACTCCTGGAACATATGAATTTAAGAACTCCCCTTCTCTCATGCAGAATTGTTAGTCATCAGCATAAAGCATTCTTTCATACCCAAGTGCTTGAATCCCAAGGAGTTCTGGGCCTGTCACTATGTTGAGATCTACATCCATTGCCTGCGTTGATTTCTTTGGCAAGGAGTCCTCACCTCTCCCTACCCCATCCCCACCCTTCCTACTGACTACACTCTCTCACCTCTCCAACATCCCCCTTCCACTTGGACACCCACTTCTGACCTTTTTATCCTCTCCTGACCCTTTCATTTCCAATTACTGAGGTGACATTAATTGCGTTGACTTAACCACACCCTCGTCTACTCCAACTCACATCCTCCAAATTGTAGCTATCTGCTCACTTTACATCTATCTCAGCCTTGTCATCAAACCCACATATCAGATTATTATGCTCTAGCAGACTATCTTTGCAGCTGGCAGAAGTAACGACAGATGATGTGATTGATGCTAATGGGGTGAAACGTCATAAAGTCATGTATTAAGTGATAGGAGCAGAATTAGGCCATTTGGCCCATCTAGTCTACTCTGCCATTAAATCATAGCTGATGGATCTCTCCCTCCTAACCCCATTCTCCTGCCTTCTCCCCGACACCCGTACTAATCACAAATCTATCTATCTGCCCTAAAATGTTCCATTGATTGGCTTCCACATGATCTCTCTGTCACCATCTTAAATAAACTATTCAGCAACATCTATCATAAATCCACTGACTCCCACAGATAGCTCAGCTGCTCCCAGTCTGTCTCCTTTAAGGATATCTTCACTTTCCCTAAGTATTTGTCTCTCAAGATGTGGTATTCCAATCCAGGACTTCTAAATCCCCTCCTTTTTCAGAAAGTATGTCTTCTCCTCTACTCTAGTTTGACTTTCACCCACATTTCCTCTATTTCCCCAATGTCTGCTCACACCTCTCTCATTTTCCTGACAGAAAATAGATGGAATTCCTCGTGTCCTCTCCTTGCACCCCACAAACTTTTACAACCTTCACATCATTCTTCATCATTTCAACCAGCTGCAAAGGGATCCCACCACCAATCATTCTAATCCTAACCCCTGATGGTTCTGCCTATTACTTTACAGCTCCTGCCTCCAGCCTCTTTATACTGGCTATCTTCTTTCTACACTCCTCGTCCTGATACATGGTCTCTACTTGGGTCATTGACCATGACTTCGCCTCCACAAATGCCCACTGACCTCTCTTTCAGCAATTTGTTTTATATCCCAGAATCCACTATCTGCAATTTCTCTTGTGTTTTAACAATTTACCTGTTCAATTTGCCCTGTCATTTGTTTTGTAAATCTTTCAGTAAAGTCTACTTGGAAATGTTATCTCCTGCAGTGCTGAGGGATCAGTGAAATCTGAATTATAGAGAACCGTTAACATTTGTTAGCTTTGGTAAGAAGAGAAACAAGCACACATCTCTATTAGATAGATCTCAGGTCAGACATCTCTAGAAGACATGGGCACCAGCTCAACAACTGAGCAGGACTACTTTTTACACCTTAGTGGAGTAGAATGCTTGTGGAGGTTTTGTAGACAGATGTAAGAGCTTTGTCATCTGCTGGAAGAGGACCTGCCACTACTTGCTTGATCTACAGCTACACTTTGTGTTAATTAAGTTAACTACTGCCAATTTTACTGGTGAACTTCCATGCATCACCCAATGTGCAGTCTAGTGGTGGATTAAGCAGGTTATTGTTGCATTGATTGCAAAAGTAAATCAATAGATGATGCTCCCAATGGAGGCCACGTGCCTGCATATTTAAACAGCTCCCTTGACTTCTCCTTCTTGAGTCCTCTGATTCTTCAATCTCATATCTGCATCTGCAGAGACATTGTCGTATGCTTAAATATTTATACTTTTTAAAGCTTTAATTCTGCAGTACACAGCTCTCTTTGAACTGTTTCTTGAATATTAATTGTGGAGCTGTGGATTACAAAATGTGAACATCTTCACATTTATGCTTGATTGAATTCAAGTTATCAGTTCGCCTTGATTTTAACACCTTTTTTACTGGCACGGTTAAACTTCACAAGACTGTGTAAGCGGAATGTCTTCAACATATCTAAATAAAACATCCCGTGTTCTTATTCAAGATTACAACATCTGCATATGGCTCCATCGCTTCTCTTTAGTCCCAGTACTATTCTCGAATTTAATCTGGGTTTTAGGGTCAGTATCCAGCTCACTTTGAACAAGAGCATGACTCTTGGGTATGTTTAATTTGGACTCTTAAAATTTAGACTTAGTGATTAATATCCCTTGATTGTACAATGAATTCAAACCCAGCTCACAGGCTGCTTCAGCCTCCTTATCTTTTGTTAAAAAAATATCTGTCATATATTTGTCCATGTGATAAATACACATAAGTGAAATTTAGAGCTGTATGAGAAATCTAACACAGGGTTCATTTAAAAATGCATAAACCTCATGAGTTTTACAGTAGTGATTTATTACGTCATCTAAAACCTGATTAGATTAGTGCCTTGTAATTCGTTTAAAGGAAATCCATTAGCCTCCATATATTAAGTGTTACATATTTGAGAAGAAATGCAGAAGTAGTTTTTTTCCCCGGCTGTTACAAATGCGGCACTTACCAGGTTATGAAACTGTGCTATTTTTCACACTCAGTTTGTTAATCCAGAAGATGTCACCAACCCCTTAAACCAATCATATCACCCCAGCTACATATGATGATCTGCAGCTTCATTATGATGTTGTAGTGTCACGTTGAGGATTATCCAACGATGAACAGCAAAGTGTGTGAATTTATATCTCTTCTTCATCATTTCCTTTGCTCAGTTTGCAACTTTTTGATTAAATCATCAGTGTTCCCATTTCTTTGCCCCCACTATTGCAGTTTGATTCCATTGGGAAGAAAACATGCTTCCTATTTCCCAGGATTCATTAATAATTGTGCCTAGTATCACAAATGGGCAACTCATTCATCGTGTAGTGAACTTAACAGTAAATACGTAGAGATACTTTGAGCAATTTCTCCAAGGATGACATACAGTAGGATAGGATTCTGATCTACCAAAGACTGTTTATGCAAGCAAATAAGTACATTTATTGATACAAGCAGAAAACCAAAGTGATATAACAGCCTAACGAGTGCAAACACATTTTACTTGAATGCAGTTGTCAGATGATACCCATAGGAATTCCTAATGAACTTGCAAGAGAAAGGGAGATAATTTAAAGTTTTTTTGCAAACCTCGATTATAGGAAACTATTTTATAACCCATTGCTTCTTCTTTATCTCATTAACACTTCCCAAATAATTGCCATCTCATATGACCAAGAAAAAGGTTCAGCTCATCTAGTTGTTACTGATTCCCAGAGCAATCACATCAATTCAAATAGCCAATTTATTTCCCTGGAATCTGTTCCCTCCCACATGCCCATAAACAGCCTCAGATTTCCCCACTTACAGTAGGGGTATTTTACAGTCATTTAACTAACAAAGTCTTTTAACTAAAAATGAGCACATCTTTGGGAAATGGGAGGAAATCGGAACACCTGGAGAAATTCCACAAGGTCAGAGGGAGAATGTGCAATCTACACATAGACCGCCATTTGAGGTCAGAGGTGAACTGGGTTGCTACAACTGTGAGATGACTGCATCACCTCCAGCACCATTACGTTGTTGAATATGTTACAGATACGAGTGCCATACTGAAACCAGCTGTGCAGCAGGACAAAAAATAACCCTGGTCACTCCCTGATTTTCTCTTCACACTTGCCTGGGGATATGTCTGCTTTAACATGCATCTTCCACCCCCCATAGCATGGTTGAGAAGGGAAATTCCTTTGATTAAAATGTGTAGATACAATCCAAAGTTTAATGTTCCAAAGCAAAGGAATTTGCAGCTCCAACGTACTGCACCATGAAATATTATACTCATCTTGAATAGAACTATGAGTTATCTTTGAACATAATGATGAATTGGCCATTACCTGATCACAGTGCTGAAATTATGAGCGATACAATAATTATTAGCACTTGATAATTGACAACAAAACTTTTAAACATGCTTTTAACTGTCATAAAATTAAATCTTGATTTCTCAAATAGCTATGAAATCCCATTTTGGCTGGAGTATCTAGGACAGTAAATAGCCTGAAATAGGGTCTCGACCCGAAACGTCACCCATTCCTTCCCTCCAGCATTTTGTGTCTACAATCGATTTAAACCAGCATCTGCAGTTCTTTCCTACACAGTAAATAGCACCTGAGTTTTGATTAAACTCCTCAACCTTGCCATTTAATCAGCACATTTATTGCCTAACTTTCCTGACAAATACAGGTTATCACTTAAGTGCTCATTGGCAACCTTTCAGCATGTTTTTCTAGGATATGCCTGCAAGACACCTGTCAGACTGCCTATTACACAGAATTCTATAGGTCATTCCTGGAGGGTTAGTGCAATTACCTACTTTAAAGTGCAGATCTCGACTTCTTTATACTAACTAGGCCATTGCCTTCACATGATATTAAACACATTTTACAGTTGGAAATGGAATAGGAAAAAAATTACAACATAAGCTTCATTTTTTGGTGAGGACATTTAGAGAGCTTTTTTTAAAAATCATTTTAACTTTAAAAAAACCTTGGACTAGATCTGGCCAAGGTATAACTGAGTATCTGATCAATAAGAACAGATTACATTGGAAAATCAATGCAAGGTTATCAATGCCTTGTTAATATTGGTTTGTTTAAGGTATAATTATAATTTACAAATTTGTATTTTTATTAAAAATAGATGGACTTCATTGGAATTTCATTACAAATTGACTGGAACAATGAAAACAATGAGATCAAGGGAAAAGCTGTCCCATTAAAGTTACTCGCCATCCTAATGTGCCTTTATAATTCTATTTCGGCTTTATCACTAAATGATGTCCTATCCAATTTTCTTTGGGATATACAGTCAACGTATGGATTGCAGTGGTTCAAAGAGCCTGACCATTGCTCTGAGAACAGCTATGGACACAATGTTGTCAGTATTTCCCCCGTCTTGAGAAAATTTGTATTGCAACTCTAGGAGCCTTCATTTACCACCAGTGAATTGAATGTGGTGTGCAGATGTGAAGTAACCTGGCCACCTGTGTCTGCTTACCAGCGAAACAGTAACCAGAGAGGAATTGTGCTATTTAAAGTGTTGCCCATTAAATTTCATTGACTGATATAATAATCTGCCATTAATTTTCAGTTAATTAATTTTTGTGGACTTTTTTGACTGAGTTCAATTTAAATATGAATAGTTAATCTTTTAAACCTCGGTAATTAAAAATAAGTCTTCAGTCACAGAGTATGATGGAAACTTTGTGGAAAAATTGGTGAACCCCCTGATATTGTAGTATGATTTATTTTATTAGTTTCTGCATGTCACAATAAGTTCTCCCCATGTGACATGCATCATACCAAAGAATCATAACAGAGCTATGAACTCTCACCATAATTATGAACATTCTAGGTCCTTGCATCTTGCTTTAATGTTGCCGGAAGATGAGCGACTGTTTGTCAAACCTACTTTTGATGAACAGCAGGTGACTAGTAGACGAGGCCAAGGACAGTGGTCATAGTCCGTTAATCGGATGAAAGGCCTGTGAGCTTCCCAGAGATTCCCATTTTATCTACTGAGTGAGTACTTCCAACATTTCCATTTCTTTTTCAGACATCCAGCATCTGCAGAATTTTGCCTAGCCAGAATTATAGGCTGGGAGAATGTAGTCATGAAGACTGAAATCTGCAACATTTGTATGGAGTCATTCCATCAAATAGCAATGCTAAATATCATGGATCCAATACAAAAGTAGAAAATGCTGAAAATATTTATCAGGTCAAGTCGCTCATGGGGGAAAAGAAACCAAATTAACATTTCATGTCAAAGACGGTTGTCATTCGTCATCAGACTTTTCAGGTATTTGACCTGACATGCTAACTCTGGGTTTTTTGAACACCCAGGTGTGGACTGACCTGATGAATATTTCCAGTATTTTCTGTTTACGTTATGGATCTCCAGCAACTGCGATTTATTTGATTTTTCAGCTTGGTTCTAATGGTCACTTTTTCTGTTCCATGGCCTATCTATTTACCAGATGTGCCCATGCATGTGCCCATCCTGGACCAACCCATTGATTTTCCCCTTTATCCTTAAAGAAAAGAATTGTACAGGACTAGAAAAGATTATCTTTTTGAGGAGATCAAAAGATTGATCCAGTTTGAAATATCACTGACATTACACTTGAGTTAATCTCTGATGTTAACCATTAAATATGTCATCCAAAAATTAATCACTTCCTTCAACAGTGATTTTTTTTCCTGTATTTGATGCCCCTTGTGTAAAGAATTCAGATGTTCAAAATGTTGGTAGACAAAAATGCTGGAGAAACTCAGCGGGTGAGTCAGCATTTATGGAGCGAAGGAAATAGGCAATGTTTCGGGTCGAAACCCTTCTTCAGGCCTGTCTATTTATGTCAATTGTCTTGTCTTAGGGCTTGGAATAATATTGAATATTTTCAAACCTAGTTAATTTATTGTTTATAGATTCTAAAACATCCTAATAATATCATGTTAAAACAGTCATTTTTCAAATACAAGCATTTCTCATACATTTTAGTGACTCATGTTTTTCACCATTCAGCTTCTTAATGATCTTTCTTTATTTAGCATCATTGCATGGAAACAGACCATTTGGTCCACCTTGTCCATTCCAGTCAAGTTGGCATACTGGGCTAGTCTCGTTTTGCCTGCATTGACCCATTGCCCTCTAAACCTTACTATCCATGTATCTCTCCAAATGTCTCTTAAAAGTAGTAATTACCAGAGTTGCATACCCATGGCCAGTTCCCACTTTACAATCTTTGCAATATGCTGCAAGAACTACATAATACACCAAAGATGCTACACCATTGATTTGTATAGCTCCTCAAATTGTCCTTTATTCTTTGAAATATGCATAATTCAATTTGCCTTTTGCATCACACTGTACTTTGAACCGCATTTAACTCCATTCATACGTGATGCAGATGTTCTAATTTATTGGACATTTGCAACATCATGGTCTTACTGAATTGTGGTCCATGAGCAATGATGGAAATTCCTGCCCTGAACTTGCATATTGGAAAGTAGGGGGTGGATGGGTCAATTTAATATATTTAGTCAACTGATCTGGATATCAAAGTTGAACGTATAACTTTAACATGCGCTTAAGATAGACACAAAATGCTGGAGTAATTCAGCGGGACAAGCGGCAACTCTGGTGAGCAGGAATGGGTGTTGTTTTGGGTCAAAAGACCCTTCTTCAGACTCAACATGCACTTCTTGCTTTTACTTTTAAAATGTAAGTGTTTAATTTTCAGTAGAGTCAATGGTCCCATTGAAATAAAGAATGTAAATTTTCTTGAGTCTTCAGATTTTAGACTTTAGAAAAACAGTGCTGAAACAGGCCTTTTTGACCCACCGAGTCCACGCCGACTATCGACCCCCCTGTACACGAGCTCCATCCTACACACTAGGTAGTATTTACAATTTTACCAAAGCCAATTAACCTATAAACTTGTACACCTTTGGAATGTGGGAGGAAACCCACAGAGCACCCTGGGAAAACCTACATGGTCACAAGGAGAACATACAAACTCCATACAGTTAGCATTCATAGTCAGGATCAAACCCAGGTCTCTGGCACTGAAAGGCAGCAACTCTACCACTGCACCACTGTGCCTCTCCTACGGAGTCCTGCAATATAATCATGCTGACTGCATTCATCCTACATAGTGATGATTTGAATGGTACTGTGGATTGGGGATATTGATTCTATACTTCAGGTTCAAATCCAATGACGTGTAATGGTATAAAAGCATCCTACCAGTCATTGCAAGTCACAAAATTACACCCAATTTAATATTAAATGTCACTGAATTGAAAATCCCTCTCAGAAACAACCAGGTAGAAAGGATGGTAATGGAAAATGTCATATTATTTCAGCCAAGATGCTCTTCTGAGGTTGCTGTTAAGCTCACTGCTGGGCAGAGCAGCAGCTATACTATATTCAGCCATGCAGTCCTAATCTGGGCATGTTTCATGGTGATGCTGGGTAACTGAAATTTGAAGTTCTTCAGTTTTACTGCAATATCATTGATAAATGAGAGAACAAAATTAAACCCAGGATATGCATGGGTGCAATCAAGAAATAATTTCAACATTGGTAAATGAACAAGTATTTTATACAGTAGTTGGCTTCTTGTTGTTGAAATGAATGTGTAGGCATTAAGTACTGGAAGTACTAATGAAATTGTAAAACAAATTACAACAAAGGAATTAGCAGGAATAATCTTGCAACTAGAATTTTGAATGAAATATTATGTTGGGATTTTACTGTCAATTGGTAACATTTAAAATGTAGATCAGTTATCCTTTTATCTTCTTAACCCTACCCCACCCCCACACAAACCACTTTCCTTAGTATGCCTTATTCAGCGTACTACTTTGCACAATGAAGGGCACGGGGGCAGGTTTTAATCAGGAAATTTAATTTAGCACTGGCTCGTGAAGTTGATACAACCCAAATCAAATTGTTTTATGATGACTACAATGATGAAGAGGAGAGGGAAAGTCAGCTGAAAGTGTTAGCATAATTTTCCACTGGAATTTTATAAAATAGCTAGAATAATTACATAGACTCTGGATAGTTTAAAATTATAATGTTATGTGAATATGCTTAGTTATCAATTTATAACTAAAAGTTATTGATGTTTAACTAACATCAAAATTATATATTTGAACTAAGGAATACTGCTGAAAAAATACACACTGAACAATATTTATTACTAATTGTTTGCATTTTGCTTTTGGCTGGTGATTGGTTTAAGCCTACCCCACTGGCAGTCTGCATGTTCAGGCTCCTCAATATTCCTATCCTGATAGCAGCAACCTCCCCTTCATTTTGGTCATTGCCAGCACACCTAAATATCAGTGCAGAGATTTGTTTGCAACATGCGCTTTTGAATCTCCTCTACCCTGGAGAGCGGAGATAGTCAGTAACCTTTCCCCATGGAACACGTATCTAAGACCAAAGAACATCAGTTTAAGGTGAGGAGTAAGAGCTTGAGGAGAGATCTGAGAAAAACTTTACATCCAGAAGTGTTATCAAAATCTAGAATGCACTGCCTGAGAACCTGATGGATGCATAGAAACATAGAAAATAGGTGCAGGAGGCCATTTGGCCCTTCGAGCCAGCACCGCCATTCATTGTGATCATGGCTGATCATCCCCTATCAATAACCCATGCCTGTCTTCTCCCCATATCCCTTGACTCCACTAGCCCCTAGAGCTATATCTAACTCAAAGGACAAGGATATTTATTGATGCAAGTATTCTCATAACGTTTAAGCAGCTTTTGGATTGACACTGGAATTGCTAAAGCAGAGCGGGCTACGGGTCAAGTGCTAATAAATGGGTTTCCAGATGTTACTTGATGGTCAGCATTGATTATAATGAGCTGAAGGGCCTGCTTCTGTGCCATGTAGTTCTATATTTACGAAGGAAGTTGTACACCTCTAGTTCCTCTAACTTCTCATTATGGCAAACCAGATACCTACAGTGCATAGGATGTTTTTATGAAGGTTGTGGAGAATGGAGGTCACAGAGGGATAGGAAGGAACTGCAGATGCTGGTTTAAACCAAAGGTAGACACAAAAAACTGGAGTAACTCAGCGGGTCAGACAGCTTCTCTGGAGAAAGGGAATAGGTGGCATTTTGGGTCGAGACCCTTCTTCAGACCAGGTCTTGATCCGAAACATCACCTATTCCCTTTATCCAAAGATGCTGTCTGACCCGCTGAGTTACTCCAGCTTTTTGTGTCTATCTTCGATCACCGAGGGGTAGATGCTTTGCTTAGCCCTTTATCCATGAAATGTGGCAGAGCCAGTTCCAGGGATAAACAATGCAATTCCAATTACCCCAAAATATGTAACTGAAAAACACAGCTTTTCTGGCATAAACTTAGGATGCAAAAAATGTAATTATTGTATTTCATGTAAATTGAGTAATGTTAACCAATTTTGTGTAGTAAAAATGATAAAATTCCATTTATACCTTATAGTTATGCCAAAACTGTACTAGAAATTCAAATTCCAATTGTTTAAAACTTTGTCATGTAATTTGCTAGCAGAAATATTCACGTATTAATATTCTAACAGGTTGAATTGCAGTATTTGAAATAAAATAGGCACCTACCATTATTTCTATAAAGATACGTCGATTGAATTCGTATTTGATATTGTAATTTCTGCAAAATCCAGCTATCTTTTATGTAACATTCTCAAAAATTCCTTTTTATTTGTATTGTCACAGGAAATGCTGCTTCTAATTGCAGGATTTTGGCATGTTGATTGGGCATTGTGTCTTCAATAGGCCTCTGAGGGTTAACCTGTCTGTGGCGCTAGATAAACTACTATTGTAGACCAATCTTTAGCAGAATTTATTAGCCCATCTCGCAGTCTTAGCTCCATTATGTTACACAGCCTGTTATCTGGCTCCCCTGACTGCCAATAATTTATCTAGACGTTGTTATATAGACTTGTATTTATCTATATAGTCTATAACAGAATTAGCTAGAATGAAGATAGAAGCACGTTACAGGAATGAAGTAATACAAATCAAATCTTCTGTCAGTAGATGTGTGTCCTGTCGGGTCTAGGGGATTGGACTTGCCAGTTTTAGTAACAGATGATCTCTCCCCTGACCCTTGATGGCTGCAGGGCATTCTGCTGATGGAGTATTCTGGAAGGTAATGGTGGATATGAGCCCATCATTCGACTGGACCAAGCATCTGGGATGACTGCTCAAAATCATCCTGAGCTGCTGAAGATGTCACCTTGTCCAGGAGCTATAACTTACTGAAATTACTTATTCTCCCAGTTGGCCTTATTCACTCCGGTATAATACTATCATATTCAAAATTTAACTAACTTCATCGCATGTTGGGACTTCTTTCAAGGCATTTCACCTTATTGAAGTTTTTTTTAGTTATCAGAAATGTATGTGGTTTTTAAATGAAATAAAACTTAAAAATTGTTGTTTTATTTCTCAGGCTATCAGGATCATAATTCCCTTGGTCCAGTCGAACTACAAAAAAATAGAGGGGGTTATTTGATAAAACAGTAAATGCCTTTTCAATGCTTTTTCAATTCCTTTACATTTTTAATTGGATTTTCATTTTATACTATTTTAGATTACAGCAAATCTGTAAAAAAACTGGACTACTCAGCATTTTGGAGCTCACATATTTGTAGTGACAGCAATGTGTTGGTCTTCAATGTGCAACAATAATACTAGATTCAAATCTTATGTGTTTCATAAGACAGCATGACATAAATTATCTGTTGGAATCTCAAAGGAAAGGACAATTGAGATCATACTTATTTGTCCCTTGTTAGTGGCATCTCATTGCTCACCTCTTTTCAGTCAACCCTTCATACTCTAAACATGCAAATAATTTTGTATTCGGAATTGTACATGTTGCACAGCACTAAACACTCATCAATGTAAAATGTCACTGAACCATTTAGTTTTCATGTATATTTCATAAGATGATGAATGTGAACGGTAGAATCAGAAGTATTTACAGAAATTCAGCTGACTCCTGATATTTCAACGTCAGTGTTTGCACTAAAAGGTTAAATTATTTAATAACGAATTAAGTAATGTAAATAACAGAGCACATTACAGAATTTTCGGGAACTTCTTTCAGGAAGATTTGGGCAGTTACAATGCATTCATGCTTCAAAGCAGCTTTAAGGTTTTAAAATACTCTTTAAAACAATTCAGTTTTGCAGTGACTATTACTGTTTTGCGGTTAAGCAATGCAATGCATTTTTTCCAGTATAAATATTTGCAGCATCACAAAGCAAATCTACTGATATTGATGAATAAATATATATTTTCACATAACAAATTGTTAAATCTATAAAACATATCTAAGATCCAAAGAACAATTGACGTCAAAATTGCATTCCGATAATAAGTAATTTGAAGAGATACTGAGATCAGAATAAAAATGTAAACTTTAATCAGAATTATGTATTTAGTTCAATGTTAAGGTGTTGTGCAGATGTAATATCATTGCCATGCATATGTGACATTCAGTTGTGATTTCATTTATTTTAAATGTATTGATTAATTTCCATATCTACATTTAGAGAGCAACAGTTTGATTTCCAGAGGGTCCAATCACATAAATCCAATCACATCAATTGTTTGATCACGTAAAGATACTCCGCCTGTGTTTAGTCGGAGATTATCCTGTTGTCTGGAGAATGGTCAGGACAAAGACTAAGACCAATCTGCTGGAATCTCTCAACGATTTGTTGCATTGGATACCTAGAAGTTTTATTAGCTTTAAAACTGGTTGGTTAAGATCTCAATTATTGATAAAGTGCACAATTAAATTCATAAACAGGCCCATGATGGCATGGGTGCTGATGGATTGATCGAATCCACGTCAATTCCAGAGATAGTTAGTAAGACTGAGGGGCAAGTAGGTTCAAGTTCAAGTTTGCGTTTATTGTCACTTAACTAATTAATGTACAGTGAAATTTGAGTTACCATACAGCCATACTAATTGAAAAGCAACAGTACACACAGCCACATAAAATAAAATTTAACATAAACATCCACCACAGTGGAATCCACATTGGACTTAGAGTAGCATTTCCAGAATGCACCAGCTATTAAATTGTTTTTTGTTTGTCTCCGATAGTTAGATGCATCCAAAAACTACATTTAAATAATGAAATAAAAATCTTATGTGAAAAATAATACATTGAACTAAAGATTGGAAAGTACTAACACATAATTAATAAAGCAAACTATCGTGAGAACTCAATGAATGGGGATAATGCCTGTCCACTGCCCATTCCTATCTATGCTGAGTTCTGCTTGTGAAGTACATACCCTCTCATCACTGGGAATTTCAGGGATTGCTCCAGGGAGTCTGTGCAGATTATCTCCAGCTTGTGGAAATTCCAGATGCTGTTAAGCACAATTAGTCCATAGACAGCTCTGACTGTGGACTAATGCAACCAAACCAATACCTGAAACTGAGTACTAAGATAGTTAGTAACCAAGAAATGTGCCATTTGATGCAGTGCTGATGCATACACCCTGGAACTTGTATTCCTGATGTCATACAGGGATTTATTAAGGACTTAATCATCAACTATATTGGAGAGAAATCTTCTAGAGTTTCCATTTTCTAGAGTCTGCCTCAAAAAGGCTGCCAACATCATCAAAGACCCACACCATCCTGGCCACTCACTCATCTCCCCGCTGCCTTCAGGTAGAAGGTACAGGAGCCTGAAATCTGCAACATCCAGGTTCAGGAACAGCTGCTTCCCCACAGCCATCAGGTTATTAAACTCAACTCAAACAAAAGACAATAAACAGAGAATGAGGGGATGGGTTTCTTAAATGTGTATATTTTAATGCTAGGAGCATTGTAAGAAAGGTGAATGAGCTTAGAACCTGGATTGACACCTGGAAGTATGATGTGGCGATCAGTGAAACATGGTTGCAGGAGGGCTGTGATTGGAAACTAAATATTCCAGGATTTCGTTGCTTCAGGTGTGATAGAATTGGAGGTGCAAGAGGTGGAGGTGTTGCATTGCTTGTCAGGGAAGATATTACAGCAGTGCTTTGGCAGGATAGATTAGAGGGCTCATCTAGGGAGGCTGTTTGGGTGGAACTGCAATATGGGAAAGGGGTAGCAACACTTATAGGGGTGTATTATAGACCGCCAAATGGGGAGCGAGAATTGGAAGAGCAAATATGTAAGGAGATCGCTGATATTAGTAGTAAGCACAAGGTAGTGATTGTGGGAGATTTCAATTTTCCACACATAGACTGGGAAACACATTCTGTAAATGGGCTGGATGGTTTGGAGTTTGTAAAATGTGTGCAGGATAGTTTTTTGCAGCAATACATAGAGGTACCTACTAGAGAAGGGGCAGTACTGGACTTCCTGTTAGGAAATGAGACAGGCCAGGTGGCAGAGGTATGTGTTGGGGAACAGTTTGGGTCCAGTGATCACAATACCATTAGCTTCAATATAATTAGGGAGAGGGTCAGAACTGGACCTAGGGTTGAGATTTTTGATTGGAGAAAGGCTAACTGAGGAGATGCGAAAGGATTTAAAAGGAGTGAATTGGGACATTTTGTTTTATGGGAAAGATGTGGTAGAGAAATGGAGGACATTTAAAGGTGAAATTTTTAGAGTACAGAATCTTTATGTCCCTGTTCGGTTGAAAGGAAATAGTAAAAATTGGAAAGAGCCATGGTTTTCAAGGGAAATTGGACACTTGGTTCGGAAAAAGAGAGAGATCTACAATTATTAAAGGCAGCATGGAGTAAATGAGGTGCTTGAGGAGTATAACGAATGTAAAAAGAATCTTAAGAAAGAAATTAGAAAAGCTAAAAGAAGATATGAGGTTGCTTTGGCAAGTATGGTGAAAGTAAATCCAAAGGGTTTCTACAGCTATATTAATAGCAAAAGGATAACGAGGGATAGAATTGGTCCATTAGAGAGTCAGAGTGGACAGCTATCTGCAGAGCAAAAAGAGATGGGGGAGATATTGAACAATTTCTTTTCTTCGGTATTCACCAAGAAGAAGGATATTGAATTATGTGAGGTAAGGGAAACAAGTAGAGTAGCTATGGAAACTATGATATTCAAAGAAGAGGAAGTATTGACACTTTTGAAAAATATAAAAGTGAATAAGTCTCCAGGTCCGGACAGGATATTCCCTAGGACATTGAGGGAAGTTAGTGTAGAAATAGCAGGGGCTATGACAGAAATATTTCAAATGTCATTAGAAACGGGAATAGTGCCGGGCAGATTGGCGTACTGCGCATGTTGTTCCATTGTTTAAAAAGGGTTCTAAGAGTAAACCTAGACATTATAGACCTGTTAGTTTGACGTCAGTGGTGGGCAAATTAATGGAAAGGATACTTAGAGATAATATATATAAGCATCTGAATAAACAGGGTCTGATTAGGAACAGTCAACATGGATTTGTGCCTGGAAGGTCATGTTTGACTAATCTTCTTGATTTTTTTGAAGAGGTTACTCAGGAAATTGATGAGGGTAAAGCAGTGGATGTTGTATATATGGACTTCAGTAAGGCCTTTGACAGGGTTCCTCGTGGAAGGTTGGTTAAGAAGGTTCAATTGTTGGGTATTAATGGTGGAGTAGCAAGATGGATTCAACAGTGGCTGAATGGGAGATGCCAGAGAGTAATGGTGGATGGCTGTTTGTCAGGTTGGAGGCCAGTGACTAGTGGGGTGCCACAGGGATCTGTGTTGGGTCCACTGTTGTTTGTCATGTACATCAATGATTTGGATGATGGTGTGGTAAATTGGATTAGTAAGTATGCAGATGATACTAAGATGGGTGGTGTTGTGGATAATGAAGTAGATTTTCAAAGTCTACAGAGAGATTTATGCCAGTTGGAAGGGTGGGCTGAAAGATGGCAGATGGAGTTTAATGCTGATAAATGTGAGGTGCTACATCTTGGCAGGACAAATCAAAATAGGACGTGCATGGTAAATGATAGGGAATTGAGGAATGCAGTTGAACAGAGGGATCTAGGAATAACTGTGCACAGTTCCCTGAAGGTGGAATCTCATGTAGATAGGGTGGTAAAGAAAGCTTTTGGTGTGCTGGCCTTTATAAATCAGAGCATTGAGTATAGAAGTTGGGATGTAATGTTAAAATTGTACAAGGCATTGGTGAGGCCAATTCTGGAGTATGGTGTACAATTTTGGTCGCCTAATTATAGGAAGGATGTCAACAAAATAGAGAGAGTACAGAGGAGATTTACTAGAATGTTGCCTGGGTTTCAGCAACTAAGCTACAGAGAAAGGTTGAACAAGTTAGGTCTTTATTCTTTGGAGTGCAGAAGATTAAGGGGGGACTTGATAGAGGTCTTTAAAAATGATGAGAGGGATAGACAGAGTTGACGTGGATAAGCTTTTCCCACTGAGAGTAGGGAAGATTCAAACAAGAGGACATGACTTGAGAATTAAGGGACAGAAGTTTAGGGGTAACATGAGGGGGAACTTCTTTACTCAGAGAGTGGTGGCTGTGTGGAATGAGCTTCCAGTGAAGGTGGCGGAGGCAGGTTCGATTTTATCATTTAAAAATAAATTCGATAGTTATATGGACGGGAAAGGAACGGAAGGTTATGGTCTGAGTGCAGGTAGATGGGACTAGGGGAGAATACGTGTTCGGCACGGACTAGAAGGGCCGAGATGGCCTGTTTCCGTGCTGTAATTGTTATATGGTTATATGGTTATAAAACTGATCATTAATAGCCCATTGCACTTTATCTGTTTATGTGTGTATATATATATTAATTGGTATATGGTCACACTAGATCTGTTCTGCTATGTATTTATTTATGCCTACTATATTCTGTTGTGCTGAAGCAAAGCAAGAATTGCATTGTCCAATCTGGGACACATGACAATAAACTCTCTTGAATCTTGATCTTGAATCAATTATCACCTTCTGGAGCATCCTTGAAAGTGATTATATCTGAAATTGGGCTAAGGGACAGGACTGAGATTGGTTGTCATACTCTCCATCATCACAAAATCTTATATCATTATTGTTTGCAAGATAGGTCTAGTATTTTGTAACAGTGCTTTTGCAATTTCATAATGGCTTACACTTTAGAAATTAATAACGTCTTCAAAGAAATATCACATAAGCCAAAAAAGCTGTTGTTATATAGGGATATTGGTGGTATTGCACTAATGAGAAATCTTCAAAGCCAGATCTGCCATTTAAAACTCTACTTGTTGCACAGAATATTACATCTAACTCAACAGAAAAGATTGCAAATGCTAGAAATCAGAAATAAAGGCAGAATATGCTGGAACTACTCAGCAGGCCGGGCAGTATCTGTGGAGAATTAAACAGAATAAATGTTTTAAGTTGATGAATTTTTATCAAAACTGGAAAAGTTAAGAGATCAATGTTTTAAGGCACAAAGAAGGATTGGAAAAAGAGAGATGAATTTGGGATTTTTCCCCTAATGAACAACACTCTTGGTGCAGAAGCCTCTTGTCAGCTTTTGCTATGGAGCTTGCTGATTGCATCTTCTTTTTTCACTCTATTCATACTTCCCATGCAATCAAACATGTTGATCTCTTCTCTCCATTATCTCACACCACCCACCTCTCCAAGATCAGCAGAGCAAGACACTGGGAGATCTGATGAAATATGTTCCTGGAGTCTGAAGAATGTCCTCAACCCAAATCGTTACATACCCATGTTCTCCAGAGATGCTGTCTAACCTGCTGAGTTACTTCAGCACTTTGTGCCCTTTGGAAACCTGGTTAACTAGTAGGGAGGAGATAGAACAACGTATTCTGTGATTGCATGAGAGAGTGCCAGGAATGGAGATGGACATTGAACCAGGGCGTGCCAGAGGGGAACAATATATTTCTCCCAACTTACCATCCAAGGGCCTAAACACTTTCCTGGTGAAACTAGGATTTACTTCTACCCGTGCTTTTGTTTTTTCCAAGAATATTTTCCAGATGCCAGAATAAACTAATTTAGTTTGGTTTCATTTTGAGATACAGCGCGGAAGCAGGCCCTTCAGTCCACCGGGTCCGCGCCAACCAGCGATCCCCGCACATTAACACCATCCTACACCCACTAGGGACAATTTTTTACATTTACCAAGCCAATTAACCTACAAACCTGTACGTCTTTGGAGTGTGGGAGGAAACCGAAGATCTCGGAGAAAACCCACACAGGTCACGGGGAGAACGTACAAACTCCGTACAGACAGCAGCCATAGTCAGGATCGAACCCGAGTCTCTGGAGCTGCATTCGCTGTAAGGCAGCAACTCTACCGCTGCTCCACCGTGACCGCCCCTGTTTCTACTTTTCTTTCTATTTTTAACATGGATGCTGACATTCAAGCAGGAGCAAGAACAGCTATACACGTGTATTTAAGGATTCATTTGCAGGGCTCTGCTTTATCTCCATTTGAGAGCTTTACAGACATAGAAGTAAAACTTGAAGCTCCCAGCTTGCACCACCCTTAAAATCATACAGGCATAAAATTCCTTGATCCAATATAAATATACTATTAGTGTCCAGCCAGAGACAGTTTTTAAAGGTTAGCTCATACTAAAAGCTATTAATGGTCACAAGGGAAATTAATTTGTTGACATGAGTTTGCAACTGTAATTTGAGTGTAATAGCAGTCCCATGAAGCCCAAATTAAACATGTGAGAATGAAATTTTTTATCACCTGGTGCCACAGGAGACACTCATTTGGAGTTAGACTGCACTTGAAGGACACCTTGTGACACACTACATTAAACAAGACCCATCCATGAGCCAGTGATGCTTAGTACCAGACACAGTACCTATGATAAACCTTTACAATATTATCATTACTAAGCTGTCACTGTTGTGCCGGGTTTAATATGTTTTAAGATGAGCTGTGAAGGCATGTTTTACTACGTCGTAATTCTAAACAGGTGACAGTGCAAAGATATGCATGACCAGAGAGCTTAACAGCTGAATTAGTCTATAATTACCTGAAATCACATTGGAATTTTCTGCATATTTTCTACCTTCCTCTGTTATTCACCTTGGGTACAACAGTTAGAGCCTTGATGCAAAGCAGCAATCTAATCACCTAAACTCAGCAAATGCCATTGTATAGAAAATATATTAAAACTATTTTCTTGCGAGGCCTACTGTTGCACTCCTAACCATAGTCTTTCAACCTAGATTCCTTCAAAAAAATCCATCTATAATCTTCCTTGGCACACCTCATCTGTGCAAATGTGTTCCTACCATTCGCCAGAGAGTAAAGAATGGTCCTCCACTATTTTTGCATATATCCGAACATAATTACATTTGCAGTGCAGGGCAAGGACTTAGGGTAGATTTCTCCAACTGACGAAATAAAACCACACAGTTTCAATCAACCAAATAGATCCTTTTGTCATCTTAATTCCAGTTTAGGTTTCATTCTCACATTATCAACCATGGCTTGGTTAATAGCAGTTCATTATAGCGTTATACAACCTGGTAGCAGGTTCTTCTGCTCAACATGTCCATGCCAACCAAGATGGCCCATCTAAGCTAGTCCCGCTTGCCATACCCATCTAAATCGTTTCTAAAAGGTACCTGTCCAAATGCCTTTAATGTTATTATTTCACCTGCCTGAACTACTTTCTCTGGCAGCTCGTTCCACAAACCCACAGCGTGAAGATTTCTTACAGTGTTGCACATCAGGTGTTTCATTGAAACATTGACAGGCACAACATTAAAACAGCCCATGCTGACCATTCATTCTAGTTAGTTTTTATTCCACTTTCTCACTCCCTACACAGTGTGGGAAAATTACAGTGCCCAATGAATCTACAAACCGCAAGTCATTGGGATGTGGGAGGAAATCAGAGCTCCTGGGGAAAACCCATGTGGTCACTGCTAGGACGTGCAAATTCCACAGAGAAAGCACCCAAAGTCTGGATTAAGGTGGTTTGAAATTGCCTGAAGTTGTGGCACAATGTAAACCAAGTTTTTTTTTTTCCTTCATTTTTTAAATTCATACTTTTGAGTCAGAAATAATTGCGTTCAAGACTCCATCCAGAACACGACTAGGCTGATTTCAGTATATTTTTGAAATAATGTTACATTAGTTAACTATAAAATCCATCAGAAATGATAAAAGCAGTAGGTGATATGGTCCCACTGCTGCTCTGCTATCCAGTATGGTAAGTGCTGAACTTTTCCTTCAGTTCCAATCTCATGCAATGTCCCATATCCCTTAGCATCCAAAAGTGTATCAGTCTGGGGACCATCATCCCTTGCCAAACTCTGTGAAAAAAATTCAGATCATTTCTTCTTCTTCCCAATCCAGGAACTGTAGGACCCAGTCTGCTTAATCTCTCTCCCGTCATTCTCAGAATCAATCTGTTGAACTTCTGTCATGCTCCTAATTGCAAGATCAGCTTTCCTTTGAACAGTCCTCCACAGTATACAGTGCCCTCCATAATGTTTGGGACAAAGACACATTATTTGGAGACCCATCATCAAACTGGAGTTTAGAAGGATGAGGGGGAATCTTATAGAAACGTATAAAATTATAAAAGGACTGGACAAGCTAGATGCAGGAAAAATGTTCCCAATATTGGGCGAGTCCAGAACCAGGGGCCACAGTCTTAGAATAAAGGGGAGGCCATTTAGGACTAAGGTGAGAAAAAAACGTTTTCACCCAGAGAGTTGTGAAATTGTGGAATTCCCTGCCACAGAGGGCAGTGGAGGCCAAATCACTGGATGGATTTAAGAGAGAATTAGATAGAGCTCTAAGGGCTGGTGGAATCAAGGAATATGGGGAGAATCAGACACGGGTTATTGATTGGGGCCGATCAGCCATGATCACAATGAATGGTGGTGCTGGCTCGAAGGGCCGAATGGCCTTCTCCTGCAACTATTAAAAAAAAACATTTATTTATTTCCCTCTGTACTCCACAATTTGAGATTTGTAATAGAACAAATCACATGTAGTTAAAGTGCACATTGTCAGATTTTAATAAAGGCCATTTTTATACATTGGTTTCACCATGTAGAAATTACAGCAGTGTTTCTACATAGTCCCCCCCATTTCAGAGAACTGCATGTTTGGGACACAGCAATGTCATGTAAATGAAAGTAGTCTTGTTTAGTATTTTGTTGCATATCCTTTGCATGCAATGACTGCTTGAAGTCTGCGATTCATGGACATCACCAGTTGCTGGGTGTCTTCTCCGGTGATGCTCTCTCAGGCCTGTATTGCAGCCATCTTTAGCTTATGCTTGCTGTCTCCTCCCCTTCCTCAGCCCCCCTGCTGTCTCCTCCCATCCCCCAGCCTTCTGGCTACTCCTCCTTTTCCCTTTCTTGTCCCCACCCACCCCCCCCCCCGATCAGTCTGAAGAAGGGGTTCGGCCCGAAACGTTGCCTATTTCCTTTGCTCCATAGATGCTGCTGCACCCGCTGAGTTTCTCCAGCTTTTTTGTGTAACCTTTAGCTTATGCTTGTTTTGGGGGCTAGTCCCCTTCAGTTTTCTCTTCAGCATATAAAAAGCATGCTCAATAAGCAAATTCGATATTCCGACTGCGCATGCCCAGGTCAAAGGTCACTATGCATAAACATTGTTGGAAAGCAGTGGAGCTATGTACATATACACCTTCATTTCTTCTGTTTTTTCCAGTTTTGATTCTTCTAGGTACTAAAATACTATAAATTAGTTGTATTTATTGTTCCTTTGTTAAAAGCTAAGATTATTTTGTTGTTTTTATTGCTTTATGCTTCAGTGAGTGAGGGAGATCTCCGGCGCTGCGGGCACGGTTGCTGCTGGGCTGTCCCCGCCTTCTCCCGGGTGTCCCGGCCCTGTCCGGGGGCAGCCGAAGGTGTCGCGCCGGGCTTGCAGACGGCACGGGGAGGAGGCAGCTGAGTGGCTGCAGCACTTATGTGTGTATACCCAATGATGGCTGGTGCTTGGCTTTCGCCAGTGCCAGGGGGGTTGGCCGGCGGCCACTGGCGGTCCCCGGCCCATTGGGGAGTGGGTTCCTTGGAATTGGACCAGGGTTGGGCTGGAGTTGGTGCTTCTCCGCGCTGGCTGTGGGTCTGGGGCCACTGGTGTCGTTGGGCCGGGGTCACAAACCGGACATCTCCGGCCGCCCCCCGGGCGGGGATGGGACACTCGGGGGGAGGGGTCCAGTGGTGGTTCGGCAGCACTTGCGGCACCGGGGACCTGGGTTCGATCCTGGCTGCGGATGAGGCGCTGGTCTATGTGCGCACGCTCCCCTGTACCCACTCGCATCTGTCCCCTCTCTCTCGATGTTACGCCCCGCTCTCCGCGGACAGTGGTCATTGACAAATCCACACATGGTTCCTTTTTATTGTATATTTCTGGTTACATCCTCAAAAGTACTTAATAGCTTTGACAAACATAATTCCACTCACATAAATAAAAGAATTTTGCATGTTCTTCCTGTGACGGCGTGGCTTTCCTGTGGGTGCTCCAGTTTTCTCCCATATGCCGAAGACGTGTGCGTTTGTAAATTAATTGAACTCTGTAAATTGCACCTAGTGCACCTAGACTCTGACATCGGGGGGGGGGGGAGAGTGCAGTGGAGAGATAAGTTTTTTTTGGCCTTCCATCACAGCTATGTGATGGATGTTTATGTAAAATGCAATTATGTTGTGTCTGGGGTCTATTTGTGTGTAATGTATGGCTGCAGAAACGGCATTTCGTTTGGACCTCCAGGGGTCCAAATGACAATTAAATTGACTCTTGACTCGTGTGTAAGGAGTAGATGAAAAAGTGGGATAACATTGAAGTAGCACGAATGGGGCAACGTGGACATAGGGTGCCAAATAGTCCGTTTCCGTGCTGCATCTCCAAACTAAAATAAACGTTGACTGCCCAATCAGATTTGTTGTTTCTCAGTATACTGCACGCACTTCCTTAACAGATTCAAACAATTTCTCTACTGTTGATGTTAAGCTCACTATTCTGAAGTTCTTAATTTTCATTTTCCTTTATTTCTTAAATATTCCGATTACATTTTCTACCTTTGAATTTGTGGGAAGTTTTCTAGAATTTATAGAATCGTGGAAGATCTTAACCAATGAATCCACGTTTTTTCCACTGTCACTGTTGTCAACACCTCAGGATGCAAGTCTTCAATCCTATTTATCTATTCAAAACTTTTAACTGGTGCCAAATTCCTTTCAGCTCCTCTTTCACTTCACGTATTGCTTTTGGATGATTTAGTAAACTGAAGCCTGCTGGAATGTGAAAGATCTCATGACATTTTATTGTAATTGAAGCTCCATCCAACAGCACCGTACCTTCACAGAAGGACTGCAGCAGATCACGAAGGCAGCTCACCACCCTTGACTCGATGCAAAATATACTGGCCTTGTACCATAATCCCCACATGCTGAAAAATGGATGAAAGCAACCATTTTGAAGAAGAGTAGAGAGTTTTTCCCTGTGCCCTTGTGAAATTTTTCCTTTCAACCAGCATCAGCAGATTATCAGGACACGATCACATTATTCTTCCAGGGTGCTTGTTGTGCACTAATTGGCTGTCACATTTCTTGAATTAGAGCAGTGATTAAACTTCATTGACTCTAAGAGCTTTGGCATGTCCTAGGGTTCAGAAAGGTGCTATAGAAATGCACGATCATTATTCTCTAGTGACATTAGAAACACTCAATTGATAAGTGCCTGATAATCTATTCCCTCCCATGTTCTTCAGTGTAATGTGAAGAACATTGTTTTTGAGTAGCCAGGACTAGATTTTCCCAGAGTGCACAGAGCCCATTGAGATGGTAGAAAGCTGACCTTTTGATGGAGAGCTGTAGTAGACTTTTACACTTGAAGAGCTGACTCTAAAACTGTCATAAAGAGATGCTTCTATGTGTTAATTCATAATAAAATATCTTCAGTTACACTAATAGCAGTCTTTGAAAAATTAATGTTGCTTATACAGATTTAATGTGCAAGTATAATGAGTACAGAATACTTCTCATGCAGTCTTCAAGGAATTTTTCAACAGAACGCAGCAGTATTGTACTCCTTTACTCTTGATGATGCTTCCCAAGGTGATAATAAACAGCAAGTTACAATAACAGGTTTTCCTTCCAATATGATATGGTGTTTCCATTAGAGAATCATTCAGAGCAATCCATTTTATAATAATGTCATTAAATCAGTCCTTTTTAAACAATGACTGCTGCTGCAGTTTTATGGAGGTTTTGATTACTGACGGGGAGCTGTGAATAATTGTACACCTGACTGACATGATGAGAATTTTTTTTATCCAAAGCTTTTTGCTACATCTTTTCCCAATTTTCAGTTGATTTGACCTTCATGTTACTGCCTATGTAGTCAGCTCATAGATGTTGTGCCTGTGCTACTCTGAGAACCTCCAAGAGCCACATAAAATATTGGATCTTTATATTTCTCTCCCCACAATAATACTATTTGCATAGGTGCACAGCCACGTGGGGATGGTATATTTGGTAATACTGCTGTAGAGTTCCACTATCACTGAATTTATCTTGAACGTTGCCTGCATTGCTGATTTTAGTGGGACATTGGTAGGGGACAATTCATAATGCTAATCAACATGGTTGTGGAGAGACATTGTGTCCCTGTGACTGGATCCAGAGTTTCAGGGGGAGAGCTTATAAAGGACTGATTTAATGACATTATTATAAAATGGATTGCTCTGAATGGGGAGAACTTACAGTAAGGTTGCTTTAAGGACATCCCATTAAAGTAGCAGTGCTTCCGTTACACTTCTGATGAAATGTCAACTTTAATGTCAGCTGAATATATAACTGTACTTACTTCCCATCAGATTCTGACTGGGTTGCTTTGTATTTCCGATACTTTTGGTTCTTTCTGCTGGACAGTTAAGGAACATTGGAAACAAAAAATTCAAAATGTCCTTTATACTCATCTAACGATCACAAAAGGTTGCAGAAACTCAGTTTGTGGTGGACATCAGTTGTATTTAAAATGCAGTACTCTTTTGTCCAGGTTGTGCTGTTTTGGGTCTTATTGCAGCAAATAAACCAGTGCAACCATATAGAAATGCTGCACTTTTGAAATTTATTGTCTTTAATTTAAGATTTACAGTCAGAGGATCTCTACATTGGAAATATTATTGTGCATCATCTGTTGCATTGACACGTGATCTTTATCATAATCTATTAATTGTATGGATAATAAACTCTTGTGGCTTAAATGCAAGCTTCTTAGAAATGGTTTGTTTCACTGAAGGACTATTGTATATAAATTAGTTTACGTAGTGCTGACCTTTTCATTGCCATACGATCTAAAACATTGTACCCTAGAGTATGTCACGTCACGTCACTAATTCTTTGTGGGTGGAAAGTGCCAATCATGTAATTGGATCAGACACTTTTGATCAGGATCCACACCACCCAATTTGATAATTTCCCAGACGTGCACATAATGATATCAGTCATCATTTGACACTTGCTTCAAGCCTTCATAAATAAATTGCTCCCAGATGCAAATAATGACTTTGTTTGGATGGCACAGAAAAGCAAGGAACAAGACCCATTCAGTTCTAGTTCCAGATGCCATTTCCAGGACAGGGTGTCGGGGCTTCAAATAATGCAGCTCCAAAACTCGCCCGAAGCTAATCGCACTCCTCCAAAAATATTCAAAATAGCAGTGTTTTTTGAAAAGGTGAACTGAAGAACCTGTTTATTGGACATTCCGGTGTTATCCACGTGCAGGATGAACAGTTTTATGAGGCACTGTGCCTGAGTGCCGACAGTTCTGTTCAAATGGCCTCCCTTCTATGCCTGCCAGTTTCTCCCCCGATAGATGATATAAATAACCTTTCGAATCAGGCATTTATGATTTGTACTGCATGTCGTGTTGAGGAAAAAGAGTTCTGAGTGAAAAGTGTAAAGAAGATGATATGTGAGGTAGGATGGGGAGGTGGTTGCAAGAGTGGGCAGGGTTTACAAGAAGTGGGAAGTGTATGCATGTCTCCCTGACTGTCCCATAAAGAATAGTACTGTATTTATTTTACGATGTGTATGATTTATAGTACTGTAGAAGACACCTTGATGTTAGAACCTCTATCTGGCACTGTTTTACTTGGATTGTACCACCAGTCGTTATTGTCTCCTTTCGAGAATGTTAGTGCCCCTTCCTTTGTCTTTTCTGTCCTCCAGGGAAGCTATAATGTTTGTTGTTGATTCAATGCCTTGGGGAGTATGCCTTTAAGGGTACACTTCGATAACTGGGCAGCATAGTGATGGCAGCTGCATTAAATTGGGCGTGCTCCCATCCGCATCTGCACGTGTCAAGATTTAACATATATTTTTGGATACAAGCCATGCTAACACTAAGGCATACTTATTTGAATACCATTTTCCACACATTTTGATAGGGCCTGGCTTTGAGCTAGTTTTACATACAACAATATTTTGGTGCACCAAAAAAAGATTAAATCCAATTTCCAAGCAACAATTATTGGTCACCGCAGGTCTTTCTACAAATAAATAATACTTTTTATTTATTGTGATAAATCTGTGCCAATTGATTTACGGTTAGACTTAAAATTGTTTTGGTAAAGAATTTGCCCGTGGGTAATGGATGCATTTCAATTTAAAGGTAGCTGGAAGCAAGAGGGGAAATCACATGTTTCTGTGGTAAAAAATCAGAGTAGTTCATTATGGTTCAGCAGGATAAAAAAAGTGCTGGAGTGAACCTCTACTAAATCCATGTCATTCACCAGACAAGAGTTCTCTGATAAAAATCTGAAACTAGCTTTCAGTGGAACGTATTCATTTTTTTTACACCATTCACTCATTTTCCATGCCATTGCTCAAGGATGCAATGTTTCTAAGAATAGAGATATTCTACCATTTCATCTAATAAGTAATATTCTGCTGCAGACATGGAGGGTTATAAGTTTACACTTCATTTAAGATTGGACTGACAGTACTCTTCTGGTTAACAATGAACTTTATTGAATCATAGGCGAGCACAAGGTCTAAATGTTGTAAATGGGTACATCTTTAGATGAATTAAGAGCTAATAGATTCTGAGATCAACCAGAGGGCAATTGTTTCTCTATAATTGTCAGATTGTAAATCTCTTTCAACTGCATCTTGTTCCATATGTGCAAAATGTTTTCCTTCACATTTAAGAGTACAAGCGCTTTGCACAGTTGCATTTTACTACCTCAATCTGAATTGGAGGAATGCCAATTTGTTTCTTTTGCTCGGGTGGCCCATTGCTTGATTGAACGAATTATTAAATTTCATTTACTTGTATTTGATTCTGACTACTTCAGATACTGAAAATCATGAGGTGTTTGGAAAAATATGCCATTTGCATGGTGTCCTATTGGTCATTGTTATACAATGCCTTCCTTGAGGGACATCCTAGATTGAGTGCTTGGGCAAAAACCTGGCAAATGGAGTTTAAAGTGGGAAAGTATGAGATAATGCACTTCAGTAAGAGGATTCATAATGAGGATTACTATCTAAATGGACAGAGATTGCAAATGAGTGAAGTACAGAGGGGTCTAGGTGTTGCAGTACAGAATCGCAAGACGTTAGCAGGGAGGTCCACCAAGTAGTGAAGGTGGCAATGGATGTTGGCCTTTATAGTGAAAGGCTTGCCTGGAAATTTCTCCTCTCAATGTAGTGAATCTCTAGAATTTATGCCACAGAAGGTTGTGGATGCTGGGTGATTGGAAATATTTCTGATGGAGATAGATAAATATTTGAAGAAGCCATAATTAAGTGTTGTGTGGAACTGGCACAGAAGTGGAGTTGAAGCTAGCACAGATCAGCTATGATCATATTCAATGGCAGGGTAGGCTTGAGGGATCTATTGGCCTATTCCTGTCAGGATCTTTGGTCAGGATGGTATATCTTTCAAAAATTAACATACAGAAAATGCTGGAGTAACTCAGTGGGTCAGGCAGCATCTCTGGAGAAAATGAATAGGTGACATTTCGGATACAAACCCTTCTTCAGCCTGGTCTTGTGTGAGAGGCCAGGTTTCTTCTTAAATGTTTTTTTCAGAATCTAAATATACCTGACACCTTCCCATCCCATGAGATCCCCAAATCCTGTTAAGACCAAGTGAACTGAGACCACTAGCATTTTATGAACAAGAGTTTTAAAATTATAGAACCAAGGAGGAAATAAGATCAGATATTGCTTCCATGCTCCCTGAATTAGGCAATTGTCTTGCCATGGACCACTTCCATGGGCTTCTGTTGAAGCTTGACCATAGCACCTACCCGGGATGTTCACTCAAAAGCCTGACAACACTGTATTCATCCAAAAAACGATACAGTGCTGGAGTAGCTCAGTGGGTCAGGCTTCAGTCTGCAAAAGGGTCTTGTCCTGAAATGTTACCTATCCATGTTCTCTAGGGATGCTGTCTGACCCGCTGAGTTACTCCAGCAGCTTGTGCCTTTTTTTGTAAACCAGCATCTGCAGATCCTTGTCTCTACTGTTATCACCCAGCTGTCTTCATGTGGAAACCACTGATGAGACATTATAATTTAGTTAATCAACTTTTGTTTTTACATTCAGGGGGAGCATGTGGATTATTGGCTGCAGCTGCTCCAGCACCCCACTCCCCCACCCCTTCGATTCTTGCAATGAATTAAAATTGAGGCTTTAGAAACAGGTGACTTATTTTGTTTCTTTTTAGATTTTACCTAGAATTTCTTAGAAAAAAAGGAATAATAATTGAATTCATTTTCTTCATAGTGCCATAATTCAATAATTAATAATGTACAATACATTCCTGGTAATGTGCTTCACAGTATCTGTACCGCACTGGTTACAAGACCTTTTTTCATTGTAAGGGAGCTGAGCTACAGATTTAAAGAAAATAATTCTCTGCTCAAGGGTTAAAAAGAAGCAACATTGTTCTGAAAGAAATCCTTGCCACTAATGGAAAGATCGAAAGCCCCTATATCACTTAGTACATGTCTACTTCTACTTTATACCTAAGGCATTCATTGTCTCAACTTTGGCTTGGTTCAATCAAACACAAGCCTAACATACAGCATCACTTGTGCATCAGGACATTGAAATATGGCTACAATTAGCTCAGATACAGTTCAATTATGATAAACAGTGCAGCACCCTTTAAGCTATGATTAAAAGGCATCCCCTTTGATAGAGAGACCTAATTTCACATTATTATTGCCGGGGCTTGATTATAAAATACTCTCTGAATTTACAGTGAAGAGATGGATGTCGGGGCATCTTTATCATCTTCAGATCAGTGGTGATGCAAAGCTCTTCCCCCATACCATTCATTTTGATTTTTTCAGCGTGGCACCGCTATAGTCTGCCACACACAGCTGGGCAAAGTCACCCTTACGGTAACAGCATGATAGATTACTGCACCATAATGAAATGGAGACATCAAGCCTCCACACTAAAACATAATCCAACAGGATTGCACTGTCCTGAATGGACGAGAAGAATCGCTTCTCTTTCAGCTTCATCAAGAAAGAATTACACACTGCAGTTGCAGCTCCTTAAAGCTGCATTGTGCCATCCTGATTATTGTTACACCAGACATTAAAAAACCTTTTTAAAGCAGATTCTTTATCTTCAAATTTTTAAATTATTAGAAATGCTTTTAACATCGAGCCAAGTTGGCTAAACCTGTAAATATTGATCACATTTTTAGAAAACATGCAAAGCTTTTCAGCTTCAATGTTCGGTTTTCATTTCTCTTCAATTTTTCGCTACTCTCCTCTTAGCACTGTTATTTAACTGTACTAAATGTTAACACTAAAGTTCTTATAATGAAAATCCATGCATAGTATTAATTCACTAAAAAATGTTTCAGAGGTGTCTCCAATGTGAGTTTTATATTGAGTTGAACAATCACTGATCTGAAGATGTTTCGGGTGCATTGCAGTTTAGTATTTTGATCTCCTAGCACACACTTGTTTTATCTAACAGAGAATATGGGAGTCAACAAAAAAACCCCAATTCTAATAAGTAAATTCATATTTTAGTAAGCTGTAGAAAACATATTCTGAGGCAAGCACCAAAAATAGATGTCCATGATACCTCAATCTCTGAGTTTTTATTTATTTATTTATTTATTATTAAAAAACTTACAGCGTGAATAGGTCCACCAGGTTCATGCTGACCAGCGATCACCAATGTACACTAGCACTATCCTACACACTAGGGACAATTTACAATTTTACAAAAGCCAATTAACCTACAACCCTGCATGGCTTTGGAGTTTATGTTATAGTTGGCTGAAACCAGTGAAAATTGTAATCAAGCTATCCTTTCTCTGGATATGGTATTCACTCTCCACATTTCATTTCATTGATTGCTATGAAATGCACTTTAATTTTACAAACTCTTTCATTCAAAGGGAATTATTTTTATTCTCTAAATCATATTCTGACAGAAGCATCTTTAAGTAAAAGTTTTTAAATCTAGTTTTCTTTCTTCCAGACTGGTAGCTTTGAGTTTACCTAGCACTTGGCATCCTTTAATCCATCCGAGTATTTATGAAATAACTATATTATGAATTAATCAAAACAAATGTGCACATAGCACCTAATTTTAGACTGAAAAAACATATTTAACAATACATTTTGACTTTTTTTATTTTACAAAATTTTTAAATAGTAACATCAAAATGTGGCAAAATACATTAGCATTGTTTCATATCTGCTCAGATGACATTTCTTGGAATATGTTCAACACACAAGTCATGGACAGATGAGGGAATGAGCTGCCAAAGGAGGTAGTTGAAACAGTTACAATAAGATTTAAAAGACACTTGGACAGAGACATGGATAGGAAAGGTCTAGAAGGATATGGCCCAAATGCAGGCAAGTGGGACTAGTTTTGGTGGGGCATCTTGGTCATCATGGATGAGTTGGGCTGAAGGGCCTGTTTCCATGCTATATAATTCTGTGTCACAAACATATGATTGAACATCTGCTGCTGCACAGAGTTATACAACACATAAACGGATCCTTTGATTCGCCACATCCATGCCAGCCCTCGTGTATATTGACCAGCAGTTTGTGACTCAAAGTAGAGATGGAAATGTTGCTAATTGTTTTCCCTTGATGGTATAGAAATGATAGTCTACCAGTGTTAGTGTGTTACATTAGCAATGTGCAGCATCGACGAGTTATTTTGAATGCAAGCCCATCCCTTCAGTAACTCCGAAGGAATCAGATATGACTGAACTGATGTGGCACATTTTTGCAATTCAAAATCTGTTGGCCCGGATGAGCCAGAAGTTGTAAGACTGATTGGGATCTAGGGATGGTGTTCAGATATTGTCAAGTGGAGCAGGCCAAAAGCTCCATCAGGGACCTTGTAGTTTTATTGCTTGGTTTGGTTTGTTGGGATTGGAGGGGGAAATGGCTGGATAAGATGGAAGATCATTGGACACTATAAGCATTTTAGTCGAGCATTTTATTCAGCACTTAGTTCAGTGCTGTAAAATTATAATGACTACTCTTGAAGGGTTGATTAATTTATCAGGCAGCACTCAGTCATTATCAGTCGCGTGGTGGCGCCATCGAGTATGGCTGCAGCTGTCTGTCCTTTCATTCTTTTTGTTATTTTTATTCTGTTTTAAAGTTTGTTTTTGGAGGTCTTTTAGTCTTTTTTTATGTGGGGGGAGGGGGAAACTGTTTCTCTTAGTCACGTCCTGGTCGACGGTGCGACTATTCTCCAAACCACATCTTCGCCCCCTCCTTGCGGCCTACCACATGGATTGGCGCGGCCTTTCCTGCCGGAGACCAGCCAGAGCCTCAGCAGCGGCGCAGCACTGGATTCCATCACGGAGCGAGCGATGCCTTACATGGGTCGCCGTGTTGGAGCTCCGGGACTGCTGACTTTGAACACCATGGAGCTGTGGTCTGCGGAGCTTCCAGCTGCGGGCGGTGCTGACTGTAACATCACGGCGCCATGGGATCTCTCACCGAGGTCGCCAGCGTTGAATCTCTGCCCAGCTCGGTCTGTGGACTTCGGAAGCCGTGGTCTCCGTTAGCAAGTGGCCGATTCAGAGGCTCCGGGCCGCTGATAGTGTTCTTCCACTAGAGGGCCTGAAACATCGGGCCTGTAGCGCCAAATTCGGAGGCCTCAATAGGAACAGAGGAAGAGGACTGAACTTTGATGCCTTCCCTTACAGTGGGAAACGTTGAATCTGCTGTGGGGGGATGTCTTTTATGTTTTTATGTTTTATGTTTAATTCTAAAGTGTTGTGTTTATCTTATTTGTGTGCTGCATGGTAACTCAAATTTCACTGCACCAATTGGTGTATGTAACAATAAATGTCCTTTGTCAAAACAGTGTTTAGGCTGTGATAATCTTTAGTGCATGTCTGATACTGAAAACTCAAATCAACACACATGACTTACACTAAAAGGGGGACGACGACCAGCTGTATTTTTGGAATGATGTGAAGTGCCCTATGACTAGCCGTTATTGTAAGTCCCGCTGGTAATTGCATGGTCCTGAAATAAACAGCACCACCTGATGCTATTTGCAGGGTTGGTAATTTTCTGTTGATATTACACCCAATGCCCCTGTTGCTTGCCATCTTTAAGACGACATGAAGGCAAATGTCAGCTGTTGCTCATTGGCAAACTGCAAATACATTTATTTTCCAACTAACCTGCAAGCCAACCGTACAATTGACCTCTGAACTTCATGGCAATCCTTAGAGCCTCTCTGATTTACTGGAAGCAGCAGTTTAAACAATGAAACTTTTTCTAACACATCTTTATTAAAACACAATATTTTTTTCTCTATCAGCACAGAATCACTGTCAACATTTTCCAAAATTAGTCATTCAGTTGAATACAGCATTATAATACTAACCAGAAATTTATTTTTAGCACTTGGAAATTGAGGGTCAAAATGTGGTGTCCTTCACAATCTGTGAAGAATTGATAGATGTTTAAATTAAATATTTCATTTGTGTGAGGAAATTAGTAAAAATGACCAAAATATCAAAAACTAATTTTTGAAGAAAACATTTCAATAATTTATTTGTGATTTCTTCATTTATTGAGAGGAAGGAAGAACTAGTTTTGAAGGTGTAGGTGAGAATAGTTAAAATTAATCTAACACATGTATCCGCAGATAAAAGAACCGTCATGTTCATAAATCAGCAAAGACAATCCAAAGTTAAGAGTCATTTTGTTTTGGCATTAGTATTGGTTTATTATTTTTATGTATACTGAGGTACATTGGGCAAACCTATTCTTATGCTCCGACGTAACAATTATTTTGAATTATTCAAACTCAAAAGGGTTATACAAATCTCCAGAAATCTTCATTTAAAAAAAATAAAGATTTGCCTCTCTCTAATGTGGAAAGCATTTAAATAGTTCTGCCTTTAATGGTTGCTGATTTGTGAGCAAGACTTTTTTTTTTTAATATCCTTCAGATTTAACTTTCCACTTCTCTCGAAATTATTAATTATCTTTCACCAGGAGAATTCTATTCTTTAAAATGGGAAGGTACAAGTTTGGTACAGGCAATGAACCAGACAGTAAGGCTAGAGAATAGCTCCAAAAAGATCCACTGATTCAATAGTGGATCAGATGAACCGAAGCAAAGGCAATAATGCAGTGGAGATGGATGGGTAGGCACAGTAAAATTAAAATAAATGTAGGCTGGTGAGTCACTTTTTTGCCAAAGCTTGCAAGTAACCAGCCACATTCTCATTGGCAAGTGGCTTTTTACTTGCACTTTTCCAGCCTACACTGCCCAGTAAAGGAAGAAATTACCTAAGGGTCTCTACCTCTTCATAGCTGCTGTTCTTGATTATTGAACAGTTTGCAGATGGAAGAGATGAATGTTCTTTTTGTGTATAACACAGAAGAGTTGAGACAATATATCTGTAGATACTTCCAGTAACTAACTAACTCGTGCCAACCTCAAACTCTGGATCCAGCACATAATTAATTCAACATAGCACCACATTACTACTTGATAATAATCTAAAAAAAGAGGAAGCATTACCATCAACACTACAGGGAAATCAAATACTTTAGGATGAGCTAAAATAAATATTAAATTGCTATTCATGCATATATTGTGATATATTACTTCTACTACTTTAGGTTGTAATTTATAATCTGTAAAATATTTCCTGACATTTTCATAATTAAATCCATCACTTTTTACCAGAGGCTCGGATAAACTGTATCATCCAATGTTGGTTTTTTAAGGCATTAAAGACGTCTTAAAACTTTGATTGGGGAAATTTTTTCTCCTAGTACTGAATGTAAATTTAAGAGGTTTTCAGGACAGCATAGGGGATGTTATGCAAACAAACAAACAAAATTGAACCATCAATAGATTAAATGTTCTGCTCACAGATGACCATGAAGGATACTGTGGGTTTATGGGGCAAACTAGCATTCTGGAGAGAGGGTTGAATGAGGATTGGAGTGCAAAACAGAATTGTGATTGAATGGGATGAGAGAAGCTGATGCTGACGGAATTCAAAGTTGAAATGATTTGAAAAAATTATATGTAATTGATTTATAGTTATTGACCAAACTCAAGTTTTGGGTGCAAAGGTTGTGAGTGCAAAATGCAGGCATCTTTCACCTAGAAGAATTAGGCAATATGTTGTTTTCAAAACCAATAATTGGTTCATTTTAATACCAATATTACTTGTAGGCAACTTGCCATTGGAGCAGGTGAAATTTCCATAGTACCAATTGCTGTGGATGATTGAAAGGAGGAGACCTTGGGATTTGAGGGAGTAAGAACAGCAATACTGCAGCTCCCCACCCCTCAACCATCATTTTTACACGAGAAATTCAACTTGCAGTGTTCCCTTTATAAAATGCTGGTTAGGGTACACTACATCATTTACAACTGACCAGTAAGTGGAAAGTACATAAACATTAGAAATTAAGAGACACCACAGAGAAGGTTTTATCTTCTCTTCCTGCCAGTTCCCCATAACACTCAATTTTCTGAAAAATGTATCCATTTCCTCTTCAAATCACAATTTTCTCAATTGCAATTAAATAATGTAAAAAAATTGAAAATAAATAGGGCTTTCAAAAGAAACTCGGGCTTTCAGAACAGAGTAATTTGGATGAGAAAATGGCTACCTGAAGGAATAGTTGAGGCAAATTGTATTAGTGATTTTAAAGGAGAAGAACGCCAAGCAAATAGGAGGAAAATGGGTTATGCTGATACAGTTAACTAGGGGAAGATGGCGAGTGGGGCAAATGGTTTTCGGCTAAAATCTCTGACCATCAAGTTCAAATCTTATTCGGTGATGATTTCTGACCTATATTAGTAACAATGCTGAAGGACACCATTCAGCTCTGTCCATGAGGAGCAATTCCTTTAATCTTATTTTCTTGTACCCCTGTTGTCTCCCACACACTAATCAACTCCCCTTTGATTCTTTTTGCCATTCACCTACACTGCGGGGTAATTTACAGTAGCCAATTAAACCGACCAACTTATCTTTGGAATACAAAAGGAATGCCGAGCATCTGATGAAGCTCACATGGTCACAAATTCTGCACAGAGAGCATCTGAGATCAGGATCAAACCCAGGTAGCTGGGGGTGGAGGCTGCAGCATTAACTGAACCACCATAGATAATGAAGGATAGGTTTCTCTTATGTAATTTCCAACCGCTGGATGAGGCTTTATGATAGAAAACTGGACTGGCGCTAATTGTAAATCACCAGAAGCATGTTTTTTTTTTTAAATACCCCACTAAGATTAAAATTAGTCTAAGCTAACATGCTTGGACAGCAGTTAATAGAAATATTTTCATTGGATGTTACAAAAGATGAATGCTCTTTTCCACCATGCCATCTAACCGTACATAATGTTTCAGCTGTTTAACCATAAAATAAATAATAAAAACACTAATTAATCTTAATATAGATGGCTCTTCCCCATAGCACACAATATACAAAGTGATCAAAGCATATAAACAAAAGAGAAAGTTTACCAGGCATACTTGGCCAGCTTCTCACCTGGCAATAATGGATGACTATAACATGCGCAGTGACAAAGCCTCATCAACTAATTGAGCTTGGCAGACTCTCACTCCAATGAACCCTCCACTGTGCCATCCACAAAAGCAACTTGCAGGTGGTCATATATCTGGCATTCACCCATGCCAAGATGCCAGGCACTCCACCAAAAACTTATTTTTCAACTTGACAGGTAACTTGAATTTCCTTAAAATGTAGAAACAAGGAAGGGCAGATGCAAGTTCACAAAAAAAGGCACAAAGTGCTGGAGTAACTCTGCGGGTACGGTAGCGTCATTGGAAATATGGATAGATGACGTTTCGGGTTTGAACCCTTCTTGAATTTCCTTTATTGTGAAGGAATATAGCAATAAAAATATCCTCGCTGTGTATCTAGCATTGCACGTTTTATGAACACAGCAAAAATGTTTTATAACCTGTGCTATGAATCTTAATACATGCAATGCTACTCTATAGTATTAAACCCAATAACTTATTTTGATCGTATCCTGAAGCTTTGTGCAATCAAATCCATTTTAATGAGGGTTGAATACAGTTTTGTTTCAGCAAATTTTCGATAGCAGATTAATGATATTTTGTTAATATCATTAATCTGTCCAATTTTTCATGGATAGTTGACAGTGCTGTTTTCTTTGTCCCGAATGTGCAAAATATATATTTGTGTGTACTTTGCTACGAGTGCCTTATATTTAAAGGCCTGCAAGGTGCTACTGCACAATTAATTCTGCAGACTAAAACAAGGCAGACTTGATGGTGGCACTGATCAAATAACATTAACAAACGCATCCTTTTCAGACAATAAAAATCTGATATCTTTAGCGTAGATTAGGCAGAGGTAGAATTCTGAACGGTCATAAAACGGTCCTTCCTCAAGCTAGGGTACTGTCCGATTCGCTTTTATCTCATTGTGGACTTTGGACTCTGGAATTGGTGTGCTACGGGGTACTGATTTTGGATGATCAGCCATGATCATATTGAATGGCGGTGCTGGCTCGAAGGGCCGAATGGCCTACTCCTGCACCTATTTTCTATGTTTCCCCATACATCGACAAGACCAAGCGTGAACTCAGCAATCATTTCGCCAAACACTTGTACTCAGTCTGCCAAGGACTTCTGGTTGCCGACCATTTTTCCTCTCCTCCCCATTCCCATGCTGACCTTTCTGTCCTGCAAACATTAGGAACAGCACCTCGTATTCCACTTGAGTAGCTTACAACCTAATAGTATGAACATGAATTCTCCAATTTTAGGTGACTAACTGACAGCTCCCTCATTGTCCTCTTCCTCTCTTGTCTGTACCCCATCTGAATGCTCACCCAATCTTCCCCTCTTCATTCATCTATATTCCTTTTGCTGGCTTCACAATTCATACTTCTTCTATCCTAATCTCACACCTTATTTGTCTTTTTATCTCTGGCCTTTGTCCCACTATCTGCCTATCAAAACCCCTCTCACTTGCATCCACCTATCACTTGCCAGGTTTTGTCCTACTCCTCCTCTCTTCCATTTTTCTTCCCTCCATCCACTCCTTTCCATTTGAGATGTAGTTTGGGTTTGGAGAGTATCTGATCCGAAAATAAAATACAAGGAGGATAGTGGGAGGCAAGGTTCACTTTACTTGTTGCATATTGAATTAACATTATCAGATCTTTTCTTTTTCCATTTCCTTGGTGTGCATCATCCCTTAGGTGAATAGATTCTGCTGAAATGCATTGCAAAAACCATGAAAAACCAAATTCCATTCCATTTCCCCCACATCCTCCATCTATACACAAGCTCCAGACTGTCAGAGAACCTGCTCCTTCCCACAGTCTCACTTGGTCCAAGGGCTTCCATCCTTCAGCGGGACCTGCCAACAGAGCTGCCTGTAATTTATTTGTTCTAGGCGGGTGGTGGTCCAGTGGGCACTGGCTCAGGGATAAGTCAATGCCTCTGGTCAAGCCACTCTAAAAAACTGGAGCGAAGTTTTGGCAATTATGGAATTAATTCTGATTAGATGATCTGCTCAGGAGTTCATTGCATTGCTTACTTGTTCTTCTGTATGTTGTAGTTTGTATTATCTTTGCACTTTAAAAAGTGACACCATCAATTTTTATTTTTTTCCTCAGACGACTGCAAGAATATTGCCAGCATATTGACGGAACTAGCACGAAGAGGGTTCACTTTCAAACAAACTGGATCCACCTATTAAAAAACAACAGCTCGTTGCTTTGGAAAAGGCCACGACGATATCTGGGAAATGCTGTTCAATCGCATGTGGCATGTCATCTATTGTCAAAAACTAAGCTAGTTTCATTATACCAGAATGATTGCATTTAATTATATTAATATCACACTAGATATATATTGCCTAATAAGGTATATAGCTCTGTCACTAAGTAGTATAACATACCTTCCTTGTTATTTGAAAACTTAATCCCATCCTTTACCTCACAAAGAAAAGATTATTTTTACAAATTATCAATAAGGGAAAATGATTTTGTTTAAACTCCATCTCACCTGTTTTTTTCCTGTAGAATTGTGATATACAGTGTCCACCATAATGTTTGGGACAAAGACCCATCATTTATTTATTTGCCTCTGCACTCCACAATTTGAGATTTGTAACAGGAAAAAATCACATGTGGTTAAAGTTTTGGTTTCAGCATGCAGAAATTACAGCAGTGTTTATACATAGTCCTCCCGTTTCAGGGCATCATAATGTTTGGAACACAGCAATGTCATGCAAATGAAAGTAGTCATGTTTAGTGTTTTGTTGCATGTCCTTTGCATGCAATGACTGCTTGGAGTCTGCGATTCATGGACATCACCAGTTGCTGGGTGTCTTCTCTGGGATGCTCTGCCAGGCCTATATTGCAGCCATCTTTAGTTTATACTCAGTAGTTACACACCTGAGCAATTGCAAACACCTGTGAAGCTATGTGCCCCAAACATTGTAGTGCCCTGAAATGGGGGGGGACTATGTATAAACCAGCTGTAATTTCTACATGGTGAAACCAAAATCTAAGAAAAAATCTTTCATAAAATCTGACAATGTGCACTTTCACCACGTGATTTATTCTATTACAAATCTCAAATTGTGGAATACAGAGGCAAATAAATAAATGTGGGTCTTTGTCCCAAACATTAGGGAGGGCACTGTATAGATTGCCTCAAAGTGCCCAACATTAGGTACTTGAGGAGCTTCGTCCCACCTTTTACATTTGTATCCAAATTTCCTGGATCCTTTCTGGAGTGGCAGGGGTTAAACCGTATCTGCCGTTTTGTTCTTATGAACTTATACCGAGAATGATGCTGGACAGAGGCCCAATTTCCTTTGTGGTAACATTTATAATTGCAGTCTCTGTGCAATGTGAAAATACTCCACATCCATCATTTGGAATTACACAATTCTACTCTACACTTGCGTTTTCCTTTGCATCATCTAAGAGTTCACTTTGAAACACTTTCCTATTAAAGCAGCGTTAGCTGTTCTTACGTTTTTCCAGAAAGTTCTATTTTGTTTTGTTACTTAAATAATTTTCAAATTATGAGAGAGAGAAAAATGTTCAATGCGGGTGAAAGTTGAGAGACCAGCAATTCTTGTAATTCTCTTAAATTAAGGTAGCTGAAGTGTTTGAAAATTGATGAGGAAAATACATTTCATGTGACACTTTTGGAATTATGGGGAAGAAAAAGATGGCATGAGAGGTCAGCAAGTAGCTGAAGCAGTGTTTACATTTCTCTCTCCTGATTGATGGTTATCAATAAGGGAATAACAATCTTGGTTCAATCTTAATCTTCAATCAAATGCAATTAGTTTATGCCCAACTCTTATTGAATTTAATTAACCCATGTAATTATTCTATCACTACAACATCACGTGATGGAAACTGCATGTTGACTGAATCTTAATATGCAAGATTATTTTGTAATAAAAACTTCTGAAATGCAGATATTTCTTTATATCTTTTCTATACTGTTAGTTATTGAATTGTTTGTGAGGGCATTACTTTATTTTATGATCAGTTAGTCAAGTTTGCATTGAAAGAATTTAAGCAAATGCAATGAAAAAATCTGACTGGAGAAATCCAACTCTGACCTATAGATAGAAGATAGATAGAAGATAGAATACCTTTATTGTCATTCAGACCTTACGATCTGAACAAAAGTTCGTGCCTGCAGTCATACATACAATCATACAATAATAAATAACACTAAACACAAATTAACATCCACCACAGTGAGTCCTCCAAGCACCTCCTCACTGTGATGGAGGCAAAAATCTTAGGGCTGCAGTCTCTTCCCTCCTCTTCTCCCTCTGCGCTGAGGCGATGGCACAGACAGTCCCGCGGCTCACCGAACCCCACAAACGGGCCGGCTCAAACACCGCGGCCCGGGGTGGTCGAAGCTGCCGCCCTCCAGTCCAACGGACGCAGCTGCTGGCCCGCGGCTGAACCCCGGACTCAGGTCACAGCCGCCAGAACGCCGTCCCAGCCACCCGAGCACCGTTCCAGCCCCGAGCCGGATCGCCCTCACGTGAGTGCCGTTCCTCCCTCGAGCTGGGCCACCCTCACGGGAGAGCCATTCCACCTTCGGGCTGGGCCGCTCCGACGGGAGCGCGGTACCTCCCTCGAGCTGGGCGGCTTAGACGGGAGCCCCATTCCACCCTCGGGATGGGCCGCTCTCACGGGAGAGTCTCAGCCCCGAGCCGGGCCGCCCTCACGGGAGCGAGCCCAGGGTGAGTCCTGACTGGCTGCCTCCGGAGTCTTGAGGCCGCCAGCTCCATCATTAGGCCTCAGCGCAGACGGAGGCAGAGAAGGGGGATACGACAAAAATGTCGTATCCCCCCGAAGGGAGAGACAGCAAGCCCCGTTTCAACCCCCCCCCCCCCCCCCCTCCACCCACATAAACACAACCTATAAACAAAAACTAACTAGACAAAACGAAAAAGAAACAACATAAAAAAGTAAAGACAAACGGACTGCAGGCGAGCCGCAGTCGTTTACCAGCGCCGCCACTTCCGAAATCAAATGATCTAAATAAGATGTTTCAATATCTCTTGCATGAGAATATTCTGTAACCAAAAAACAAACAGCCGCTCATTCCCAGTGAACCATTACAACCTGGAAAATATATATTCACACATTATTAATGTTAATTAGTTTAGAGATTCAGTGCAGAAACACCACAGAATCCCGGACACTGACACTATCCTACAAACTAGGGACAATTTACAACTATACCAAGTCACTTAGCTTACAAACCTGTACGTCTTTGGAGTGTGGGAGGAAACCAGAGAAAACCCACGCAGGTCAGGGGGAGAACTCCCCTACAGACGGCGTCTGTAATCAGGATGGAACCCGGGTCTCCAGTGCTCTAGCAAGCTCTACTGCTGCGCCACCGTGCTGCCCTTTTAATTCTAAATGTAAATCAAAATGGATCGTGATTTCCACATTACAAACACAAACGACACTCATCATTTCCATGCACCAGAGACATTTCTTTGGAACTGTAATTTTTGGATTGTTGTCCAACTTGAACATAGTTAATAGACGTTTGGCATCAGAGCAGTTGCTTCCTTGTTCTGATGGAATTACCTCCGCTACATTATTATATCCAGGTTGTTGTCTGAAATCTTGATTTGAGAAAGATTCCTACCTACCTAAAGGATGACTAATCGCAGTGAAACAACAGCTGAAAGATGTGTCACAAAGGAATTTGTTTTGTTTATCTTTGTTCCATCATATGGCTGGTTTGCACAATTTACCGCAACAGTATTACACGAGAATTTAGCCCTCAAACAGGTTACTACTCTTAAATGAATGTTCTTTCAAAGTTATTCTTCATATCCAAGTGAGAAAATTATCCATTTTTTAAATCTCAGAATATAATATGGATTTTATGGAGTTATTTGTATATTAAGTACAGGCAATGACATTAACTATCAGTTGATAGAGATACCCGACATATTTTTAATGTTTTTGTCATTCAGTTCTAGATTGGAACATACAAAGTCAATGGCCAAAAAATTCATAGATCATTAGGAAACTCAATAAAACACGTAACCATCTCATTGTCAAGTGAAATGTAACACATTCACTACAAAATTGTTTACTTTAATCAACTTATGATGGAATGCACAATTTACTCTATCAATACATTTTACATTATTAATGTTAATGCTTTCACCACTTTTAGAACGATGCCTTCCATTTAAAAGTTGAAGGACCACCACCGTTGGTTTCCATTAGCCCCAAATCTCTACCAAACTTGGTTATAAAAATAATTCTATTTTCATCATATAATATCTCTATAACAGAAATTCATCAAGGCTGTTGTCGAAAATTTAGCATTTTAGTGATTTATCAAAGTGGCATTAAATTCTGGGTTAGAAATGAACTGTAAAAAGTTAAGGTTAAGCCTATTTATTGATGTAGCTGCCTATACATTTTGGATAGCAAGTCACACAATAGAGAGAGCCGACATACCCCAATGAGCGAGGTGGATGTTTTACTATAGCAAGACCTTAAAAGCAATTTGTTTTTTCGAAGTGGAGAAGAGTTAACAGCTATTCAAATGTATTTTATCATGGTCATATATTTAAAGAGCTGTTAACTTTTGCATTGACATTTCACTTGATTTTCAATGTGAAAAAAAAAGCTGAAATTTTCCAGAAAGATTTTTTCCTAAAAAGGCATTTTGACTTTTCTCAATGGTAAAGTCATAGATTCATACAGAAATAAAGTACTGAATGTGGTCTCTTTCAGTTCGGCCCATTGAGTCCTTGCTGACCATCATTTGAGCCTCTGTACTGTTGACCTCTCTCATTTTAAAGCCAGTGCAGCCTATACATATCATTTGCACTGCTTATCACCATTTCAGCATTGATAAATGGTCACCTTTATAAAAACTACTGGGACCACACATACAATGAATGAATGAATGAAAACTTTATTGTCATTCAGATATACACCTAGACACAGTGCACCTTGAACGAAATTTCGTTGCATTTGACTCTCGAAAATCAGTTAAAAGTTAAAAGTTCCAGGTGCGTCCATAAAAATGCGTCATGCGCATGGTTCTGTAAAATAAATATATATTAAAAATTTTTTAAAGTGACGATATTTAAAAAGTTCTAGCCTCGGTTTTTTGATTGTTCAGTAATCTTATGGCCTGGGGGATGAAGCTGTTGCAGAACCTGGTTGTCCCGCTCTTCATGCTGCGGTACCTCCTCCCAGAGTTAAGCAGTATGAACAGTCCAAATTGTGGGTGTGTGGGAGCTCTGATAATGCCCTTAGCTCTACTCAGACAGCGCTTGTACCCCATGTCCATGATGGAAGGAAGAGAAGTCCCAGTGATTTTTTCCACTGTCCTCACCACTCTCTGAAGGCACTTCCAGTCCGCAGCTGTACAGCTGCCGCACCACGTGGAGATGCAGCTGGTCAGGACCGACTCAATTGTGCTTCTGTAGAAAGTGGCGAGGATGGGAGGGTAGAGGTGTAAACTTCTCAACCTGCGGAGGAAGTACAACCGCTGCTGCGCCCGTTTTGCCAGAGATGTAATGTTTGTGGACCAGTTTAAGGTGTCCGTTATATGCACCCCCAGGAACTTGATGCTTTTCACCTGCTCCACTGCTGAGTTGTTGATGCAAAGTGGAGTGTGACTGGGCTGAATTTTCCTTCTGAAGTCGACGACAATCTCCTTGGTTTTGTTCACATTTAGGAGAAGGTTGTTCCTGCTGCACCAATTCACCAGCTGTTCCACCTCCTCTCTATATGCCTGGTCGTCGTTATTGCGGATGAGGCCCACTACTGTTGTGTCATCCGCGTATTTGATGATATGGTTAGTAGTGGACCTGGCGACACAGTCATGTGTCATCAATGTAAAGAGCAGCGGACTCAGGACACAGCCCTGAGGGGAGCCGGTGCTCAATGTGATGACCGAGGAGGTGTTCTTCCCCACCCGCACAGACTGTGGTCTTTCAGAAAGAAAATCCAGGATCCAGTTGCATAGTCTGTTATTGAATCCTAAGGGTGCCAGTTTGCTCACCAGATGCTGGGGGATTATCGTGTTAAATGCTGAGCTAAAATCAACAAACAGCATCCGCACGTGGGTGTTCCTCTCCTCCAGGTGTTGTAGGCTCAGGTGGACTGCAGAGGAGATAGCATCCTCTGTTGAGCGGTTCGGGCGATAAGCAAACTGGAATGGGTCAAAACTGGAGGGGAGTTTTGACACCATGTGCTGCTTAATAAGGTACAACAAAGTACAACACCAACCATATTTCCATCCCAGCCAGTCGCATGAAAATCACAAAAACAGTAGAAGCTGGAAATCTGAAATAAGAACAGAAAATACTGGAAACGTTCAGCAGGACAGGTAGTATTTGTGTAAAGAAAAACAAAAGTTAATGTTGCAGGTCAGAGTCCCTTTGGCACATGCTGTGCTGTCCTGGTCTTTCCCACACCATCTCCACTCAACTTCAGGCCTATAGCCAAATTCCTGGGCCCAGAGGACATCTTTCTGCACAGACACATGCCACTCAATAATCTTCAAATTCTTAGGCATTTGCACTGTCAACATCAATGTTAAAGTCTGGATATATCCCATTTAACCACAAAAGCTATAACAGAATTAAAAATAAAAATAAAACTAGGCAGACAGCATCTATAAGGTGAGAAATTTCACATTTTAATGACTGGTCATTACCCTTTTCTTACTGGATTTTGATTGCTGTTTATATTCACGTCAACTACTCTAATATCATGTCTCCTCAATCTCACTCCTTCATCATTTGCTCAATTAGCATATAAAATAATTTGCTAAAAATAAAACAGACAAAATTACAGCTGCAAGTAACTGCTTTCAAAGATTTAAAGATCTCTTGGTTTATCTTGCATTTAGTGGCCATTCATTAGGTTTTTGTATCATTTTACAATTGAGGAATTCAGTTTCATTCAGAGTACAGCATGTAAACAGGCCCTTCGGCCCATCAAGTCCACAAGTTCTATGCCCTGCACACTAGGGACATTGTACAGAAGCCAATTAGCCTATAAACCTGCACGTCTTTGGAATGTGGGAGAAAAGCGGCACGCCTGAATAAAACCCATAGGGTCACAGAGAGAAGATGCAAACTCGTATAGACATAAGTCAGGATCGAACCCGGGACAATAGCTCTGTTAGGCATCAACTCTATTGCTGTGCCATTGTTCTATTGGATCACTCCATAAGCTCTCAGCTTTTAAAGAAAAATACATAATTCTTAAAATATTAAGAATTACTTTCCCACTCAAAGTGCATAAATCATTTCAGGTCAGGACTCACAGAAATTACTTGAAGAGACTTGCATTTAGACTCATAGAAGCAACTGTTCATTCCTTTCACCATAAATACTCAGGTCAAGCAAGATCTATGAAAGAGAAACAGACTTTATTTACTGCTTTGGTAGTAGCAATCAAAGGCTGCTCTTTATTCCATTCAAAATAAAATGTTATCTGTTGTTAGAATACAATGATTTCAAGCTTCCATCATTGCCCATCCCTAATTGGCATGAATGTTTATGCATTTTATTACTGTCATCGCACCTTACCCAACTGTGCAATAAATGAGTAAACTTTGAAGTATATTTATAAAGCTCATTCACGACCTAATTGTTTGTAAATTGTTTATTCAGCGCTACACTTGCTTGGTATGTGTGGGCAAACTGGGAGCATGGAAATATTAAAAAAAAATACTTTCTGAAATAGAAAACGTGACACCAGTGTCCATGAGTATTGGACGTAATTGAACTGGTAAGCAATTGGCAAAATGCTGATCGGCAACATTATTTGGCATGTCCAAAATTGTCCAACAATATAGGCACCATTTACAATGTTTCATTTGGTTTATGTGACAGAGTTAAAAGCTGACTGCAGTGACTGCTGACCCGGCCAAAAGTATTCTTATTCAAATACAAGATGTTGATTCCAAGAAAGTTCAATTCTGAACAAATTTACAAACATTAAGCAGCTAATGAGCTTTGTGAATATACTGCAAAGTTTACTTAGTATCATTTATGGCCCACTTGGGTATGGTAAGGTGACAGGTAGGATGGTAATAAAATGCATAAACATGATTTTTTTCAGTGTAAAAATAGCACTGCATCATCTGTAATGGTTAATAATAGGGATACCCATGGGATAATAGGCACAATATATAGCTTCTCTGATATTCAGCACGCTGAAGCAGTTGTTAATTAGTTATCATTGCTTTTACTTAAAACCTTATTCATTTCTTCTTAAAGTTGCATTATCATGAATTTAAGTTTACTGCTCCTGTAGAAACACATCTACACAACTTGCATGGTAAATGAGGGCTGCTTGTCATAGTGTGCACTTCTAACAGACTGCTCCCAATTATTCTGCGCAGTTTTATTTTCCTCTGTTTGGGCTGAACAGAATATTGTAGGGGAACAAAAAACATCAAAGCTTACGTCTTGGTCTTTGGTTCTTTTCATTTGGATCGACAATGTCATTCAGTACCATTCCCTTTTGTACTTTTTTTTCTTTTTATTCCGAAAGGCAGAGTGAAATGTTGAAACACCGATCTAGCTTTGACTTTTCAAACTATGTCCTCTGGTACACGTCATTGAAATGTGTGACACTTTTTCTCCTCTTGGCTTTTTGAGAGCAAACAGCTTGTAATAAAAAAATATTAGTTATTTTTCCAATTTGACTTCCACCAGTGTACATCAGTGGGTTGATAGCCACAGTGAGATCAACTATCTGGGGAACTTCGATCACATTAAAGATAATTAAGTGGAAATTTATATTTTAGGGGAAGCCTTAATTCCTGTGTAATTTGGTTTTGGTTAAAAAGAGTATCATTGTCGTTTTTTTAACTCTATAGCTCATTGGTTTTAAATTCATTCACAAATATTGGTGTCACGGGCAAGTCTAGCTCTTATTGTCTGTTCCTAACTGCCTATGAAGAGCATCATCATTTGCTCTTGAAGCATTTGTAATTAGTTATCATTGCTTTTACTTAAAACCTTATTCATTTCTTCTTAAAGTTGCATTATCATGAATTTAAGTTTACTGCTCCTGTAGAAACACATCTACACAACTTGCATGGTAAATGAGGGCTGCTTGTCATAGTGTGCACTTCTAACAGACTGCTCCCAATTATTCTGCGCAGTTTTATTTTCCTCTGTTTGGGCTGAACAGAATATTGTAGGAGAACAAAAAACATCAAAGCTTACGTCTTGGTCTTTGGTTCTTTTCATTTGGATCGACAATGTCATTCAGTACCATTCCCTTTTGTACTTTTTCTTTTCTTTATTCAGAAAGGCAGAGTGAAATGTTGAAACACCGATCTAGCTTTGACTTTTCAAACTATGTCCTCTGGTACACGTCATTGAAATGTGTGACACTTTTTCTCCTCTTGGCTTTTTGAGAGCAAACAGCTTGTAATAAAAAAATATTAGTTATTTTTCCAATTTGACTTCCACCAGTGTACATCAGTGGGTTGATAGCCACAGTGAGATCAACTATCTGGGGAACTTCGATCACATTAAAGATAATTAAGTGGAAATTTATATTTTAGGGGAAGCCTTAATTCCTGTGTAATTTGGTTTTGGTTAAAAAGAGTATCATTGTCGTTTTTTTTAACTCTATAGTTCATTGGTTTTAAATTCATTCACAAATATTGGTGTCACGGGCAAGTCTAGCTCTTATTGTCTGTTCCTAACTGCCTATGAAGAGCATCATTTGCTCTTGAGGAGCCGTTTAAAAAGCAAACACGTTGCCAAGGTGTTGGGGAAATGTACAGACCAGATCAAGTAAGAACATCAGTGAAACTGATGAAATCCCCCAGTAGCCAATGGGGGATTTAAACTCATGTTTCCAGATCCCTCGAAACATTTCCTATCCTTATACCTGTCCAAATGTATTTTTAATTTGGTTATTGCCAACCACTTCTTCTGGAAGCTTGTTTCATATACAAACCACTCTCTGTGTGGAAAAGGTTGCCCCTCAGGTTCCTGTTAAATCTTTTCACCTTAAACCTATGCTATCGAGTTATTTTGTACACCTCTATGAGATCACCCCTCAGCCCCCATCATTCCAAGGAATAAAGTGCTATCCTGCCCAATTACTCTATATATCTCAGGCCCTTTCGTCCTCAGAACACCCATGTTGCTTTGTTTCAAGGCTTTGAGCAGATCTTCCAAATTTTCTCCTCTGTATGGTAATGGGTTCCTACGCTGGAGCTTGGAATACAGTGTCCGTTTTGGAAGTCTGAAGTCCAGCAAAGGGCAAGTCCTTGTCCAATGTAACCCACTGGGTGTAATTGATATGTGTACAAAGGAACTGCAGATGATGGTCTGAAGAATAGTCTCAACCCAAAATGTTACCTATTCCTTTTCTTCAGAGATACTGCCTGACCAGCTGAGTTACTCCAGTATTGTGTGTCACTGAGTCATGGTGTCAAACAGCATAACAACCACTATGACTATTCCAACCATCAAATACACATCTAGGTAATCCAATTTACCAACACTTTGACAGTAGCTTTGTATATCTTGGCAAATCAACTATTCTGATATTTTTTGTAAGAAACTGCAGACACATTTCATTTAATGGCAGCATCTCACTATATAAGCACCATTAAGCCATTTTTGTAATAAGAAAAAAAACTAACAATTGTGTCTCAGCAGTTCAATGGCCTGTTTTAAATGTGAGCTTATTCAAAATATTCTTGTTTTAAAGAGCTATAGGAATAAGAAATTATTCAACCTTTATAAGGACTCCAAATCTATTACCAGGTTCACCTTTCTTTAATTGACAGGCAATGGTTCTTTTTGTTTCAAAAGTGTTTTTATTTTAGCTATCTTCAACCCATTTGGGCTCCACTGGCAGATATTTGGCAACATGTACATGTCCTATTCAGGAATATAACCCATTGCAGGCAGTTTGGTATTAGGTTAATGCCTTTAGAATGGGTGCAATGCAGTGCAACAAGTTCCATGGTTTTTGTACATGGAGATAAGGGTCGTACATATGAACAAATATAAAGATCTAACTTTTCCAAAAAAGGAAAATGCAAATGGTTGCCCAATTGTCAAATCCCACTGTTAAAATCCTCAATATACCCATGCTTCTAAACAATCCTGGCTAAAAAACCCCACAAAGTACAGATTGCTCAACAACAGGAATGATGACCTGACCTCACCAGATGCTGTGAAGCTAGTTTATGAATATCATTATCACACAGATTGTATATGGCTTCAGCCTGACACTAGGCATGAAAATAAAGCCTCCATGCATACCCGTACCTTAGCAGGGCACAAGGGCAAATGAAAATGACAGATTCCAGAAGCTTCACACATCAAAACAAAAACATTTAATCACAAACCTGTGCAGTTTTAGATGTCCAGATGGTCTTTAGCCTTTTCACAAATCAGTCACAAGTGATTCCCTAGCATGCTGGTAGCAGGGCAGTGATGCCAACCTGCTTTACAAACAAATAAAGCCAAGTATTCAGTGGGAACAGGGATTGATGCATCCTTTCCCTATTGATCTATGTCCAGGGAATATATTAGCTGATATTTCCATGCTGTCTTTACATTTCAAATTGTTTCAGGTGTTTGAAAACCTCTGCCCAGCAAGTTGCTTCAGTGCTCCCCAAATGGGGAAGCAATGTCTAGGTTTCTGGCATGGACTCCACTTTCACATCTTTCATCATAACTCCTCCAAAAACATATTAACCAGTTTTGAAAACTGAAAAATGCAAGATTATTCAATTCAATTCAATTCAATTCAACTTTAATGTCATCGCACAAATACAAGTATCAGTACAACGAAATGCAATTTTGCGTCAGTCCGTAGTAGTTGTACATAAAGAGAAAAAACAAGAAAAAAATAGAAAGAGAGAAGATACAGAATCATCAGGAAATACAGAATGATTAAACAAAGGGGGACGGAGGGACCAGAGAAATCTATCGTCGGGACTCCGAGTTCAGCAGTGTGATTGTGTTGTTATAGAAGCTTTTCCTCATCCTGCTGGTACGTGACCTGAGGCTCCTGTACCGCCTCCCTGATGGGAGGAGGGCAAACAGTCCATGGTTGGGGTGTGAGGGGTCTTTGATGATCTTCCCGGCCCGTCTCAGACACCGTTTTCGGTGGAGGGCATCCATGGCAGGGAGCGGGGCACCGATGATGTGCTGCGCGGTTTTCACCACCCGTTGTAGTGCTTTCCTGTCCGCAGCAGTGCAGCTGCTGTACCATACCGTGAAGCAAGTGGTCAGGATACTATCTATGGTACAGCGGTAAAAGTTGGTCAGGATCTGGGGGGACAGGTGGGCTTTCTTGAGCCTCCTAAGGAAGTAAAGGCGCTGCTGTGCCTTTTTGATCAGCTTGGAGGTGTTGAGGGACCAGGACAGATCCTCCGAGATATGCACTCCGAGGAATTTATAGCTGGAGACGCGCTCCACCTCAGTCCCGTTGATATGGATGGCGGTATGACTGCCTCCTCTGGTCTGCCTGAAGTCGACAATACTCTCCTTCGTCTTTTTGGAGTTGAGGATGAGGTTATTGTCGGCACACCAGGTGGTCAGGTGCTGGATCTCATCCCTGTAGGCTGACTCATCGTTGTCGCTGATCAGTCCTACTACCGTGGTATCGTCAGCAAACTTAATAATGGCGTTGGATCCGTACTTTGGGATGCAGTCGTGGGTGAAGAGGGAGTAGAGGAGAGGGCTGAGCACACAGCCCTGTGGCACTCCGGTGTTCAGTGTTATAGTGGAGAAGGTGAGGTTATTGACCCTAACAGACTGTGGTCTGTTAGTGAGGAAGTCCAATGTCCAGTTGCAGAGGGAGGTGGAGATGCCAAGTCCACTGAGTTTGGTGAACAAGCTGGCTGGGATGACGGTGTTAAAGGCAGAGCTGAAATCAATGAACAGCAGCCTGATGTAGGAGATGTTGTAGTCCAGGTGGGTCAGGGCAGAGTGTAGGGCCGCCGATATGGCGTCCTCTGTAGACCTGTTGGTCCGGTAGGCAAACTGATGGGGGTCCAGTGTGGGGGGGAGGCAGGCTTTGAGGTGAGCCAAGATCAGCCGCTCAAAGCACTTTGCAATGACAGGGGTGAGTGCCACTGGGCGGAAATCGTTGAGACTCCCTGTAGCTGACTGTTTGGGCACTGGCACGATGGTTGATGTCTTGAGGCAAGTGGGGACAACACCCTGGGCCAGTGAGAGATTGAAAATGTCGGTGAGGACTGGGGATAGTTGTCCAGCACATGCCCTAAGCACCCGGCCAGGGATGCCATCGGGGCCGGCAGCTTTGCGCTCATTCACCTTGCTCAGTGCATCTTGTACAGCAGAGGTGGAGAGGCTGAGAGGTTGTTCATTCGGGGGTGGAGCAACTTTAATGGCTGGGGTTTTGTTGTCTCGGTCAAAGCGAGCATAGAAGTGGTTTAGCTCATCAGGCAGGGTGTCGTTGTCTGGGGGAGGGGTGTTAACTTTCTGATAATCGGCAAGGGATTTGATTCCTTGCCACATGCGCCTGGGGTCAGAGTTGTTGTGGAAATGCTCCTCAATCCGCCGTTTATGATTTAGTTTAGCAGTCCTAATTCCCATTTTCAGATTGGCCCTGGATGAGCTGTATCCCTCAGCGTCGCCAGATCTGAAAGCGGCATCGCGAGCCTTCAGTAGGAGTCTGACCTCCCTGCTCATCCACGGCTTCTGGTTAGGGAAAGTCTTTATCTCCTTGTGGGTAGTGACATTATCGGTACAGAATTTTATATAGTCCAGAACTGTTGAGGTGTAAATTCTGGTTTCAGATAAAATGTATAAATGTTGTAAACAAAACATTAATAAAAGCAGGCTAAATATAATGAAAATAAAATCATAGAAAGTCAGTGATAATTTAACTCCATACTTCGTCTTTTGGTTTCAAGTCCAAATAAGACGCCAATACTGTAAAATCTAAACTTTCTATGGAATTTAGGAATTTTGAGTCAAGCCAGAAAATAACAACCATAAATGTAAACATTCTTAACTTACAATCCAGTTGGAGATTGGTTCAATGTTTGCTTGAGCAATTATGTACACTGCGTTATCTTCTCAGCCAATGGAGACAAAATCTTTTCAATAAGAGGAAAAAATGGTGGAGAAGCGACTCCAGAACAAACCTGTGCAATTTCAGATGTCCAGATGGACTTGAGCATCTTCACGAATCAGTCACAAGTGATTCCTGTACAATTTTAGGTCGGCACGATGGCGCAACGACAGAATTGTTGCCTTACAGCGCAGGGGACCCAGGTTCAATCCTGACTACGGGTGCTTGTCTGTGCGGAGTTTGTACGTTCTCCCCATGACCTGCATAGGTTTTCTCCGGGTGCTCTGGTTTCCTCCCACACTCCAAAAACGTACAATGTTGTTGGTTAATTGGCTTGGTATAATTGTAAATTGTCCCTAGTATGTATTGGATATTGTTAGTGTGCAGGGATTGCTGGTCGGCACGGATTCGGTGGGCCGAAGGGCCTGTTTCCATGCTGTATCTCTAAACTAAGAGGGGAAGGCAAGATTTGCAATTTGTAGCACAAAGGGCATTTCTCGAATGCGTCGCTCCTTGGATGTCCATTTATTGATCTGCTGCTGTCTTCTTCCAAATAGTAGGAGGAATACAATGGACAGTGCCTAAATGATGTGCAATCAAATTTATAATCTATAAAATCTATAAAAATGGGATTTATAAATGTGAAATATAATTTTCGTACATTATTTATTTTTAACAAATGGTATGTGCATCTGTGCTCAGAGCTCACTTAGCTCTTTGTTCAAGTGTTTCTCATGAATAAACTGGGGTGGCCCTGTGCTTCTATGCAATGAGAAACGCTGTCTTGACACTGTGTAGATCCAATATTCCATTGACTAGATGGTTCTGTTTGTTTCTCAGCATATCTTCTATCATTGTGGCCAACCAAACTCAGTGTAATTCTTCCTTGACAGCAAACAGCTGTCCTTGCCTATTCTAGAATTTGATCTTCCTCAGAACCTCTCTAATTCTATCAATCATCACCTTAAACATTAGGTAGGCAAAAATGCTGGAGAAACTCAGCGGGTGAGGCAGCATCTATGGAGCGAAGGAAATAGGCAACGTTTCGGGTCAAGACCCTTCTTGTCTCGACCCGAAACATCGCCTATTTCCTTCGCTCCCTAAACGCTGCCTCACCCGCTGAGTTTCTCCAGCATTTTTGCCTACCTTCGATTTTCCAGCATCTGCAGTTGTTTCTTAAACCTTAAACATTAGTACCTTTTTATTTACCTTTCTGTTTTTCTTCATATTCAACCACATTAAGCATTTTAATTTTATATGCTAATTAAATTCTCACCTGAACCTATTCAGTTCAAAACAACACAAACCTCACCTGGGCCATCATTCCCTTAGTTAAACTTATGAATATCTTTCTTTCCAACCAGTGATGGGTAATAGTGATGGGTAATAGATGAGTCAGAAATAATCAAGACGCATTTTTCCTTTGTTCCTTGGCATTTCTCAATTTCCCCAATATGTTTATACATTTCTTTGTGGTGTTTCTAATCCCCAGATGCATTACCTTACTTCTCTCGAATTAATTCAATTTTCTTGGTTTGATCAGTTTCTTTATCTGAACAAACCATATTTTATGGCAAGATATGCTTTTCTCTCCATTGACCATGTGGCCAACTTTGTTTCTTATATATTAATCATGCCCCTGTCAATCAAATTGAAATTATGTGTCAGTCTTTTTTCCCCCCATGTTCCTAAAAGTATTTTCACTTATTCTATTGCCGACACGAACTAATTGCTTAATTATTTCAGCTAGAGAATATAACAGAGGGCTTCTCTTCCATAGACAGCTTCGGTAGTGCACAATTTCTTGTCTCTGCAGAAGTGCAATGGCTCACATGCTCATAACTCCATTTCCTCCACATTGATGATGTGTCCAAATTTAGTTTAGTTTAGAGATACAGCGCGGAAACAGACCCTTCAGCCCACCGAATTGTAAGTATACAAACCTAAGCTGATTAACCTATAAACCTATATGTCTTTGGAGCGTGGGAGAAAGCCCTCGTGGTCACATACAAATTCCGTACAGACAGCACCCATAGTCGGGATGCAAGCGCCGTAAGGCAGCAACTCTACCGCTATTTTCCACCAGGTGGTTCTCCACCACATCTATTCATCATCCAATGAGTGAATTGGTGCAACTGATCACGGTCCAAATAAATCAATGGCCATTTTAATATTTGGTTAGTTGGTTGTACATTCATTTCCAGTGGTCTAAGCAGCCTGTACATGGAAAGAGGCACAAGATAATCAGTGTAATTGGCAGAACACCCAGATATGGCACCTTTTGTGTAGATGATGGCTTGCATGCAGTATCTGACACCAATTCAATGCCGAGAGAGCCTGTTTTGTACTTTCATGTGAAGTTATGTATGATACAAATATTGGGGAAACCTTCTTTGAATGTTTGACAATGAAGACTGAATCAATGCTCACAGTTGATTCACTAACAATTGTCTATTTAAAATCTAGTGCAAGACAGAAAGAGTTTTATGTGTACTGGGTTATGACAGAACTGAATATTTTTCAGAACATATCGAGATCAGAAAAGATTTAATGTCACCTTCATAAGTGCAGAAATAAGGTAAAAAACTACTTTTGCTGGAAATCCGGAAATGCTAGAAATTTCAATAGGTCAGCCAGCACCTGTGGTGAAGAATCAGCTCTAGAGATTCAGTTTAATGGTATTTCAGCTGAAACAAGCAATTATTCAAAGTTTAACTTAACTTGTAGGCAGCCTGATGTTTTGCATGTGGGTCAATTCAAGTCAATATTCTAAAGAAAACATGCTTAAAAGCTAATCCACTTTTTTTTTTTTTTTTTTTTTAAGGCACTATTGAAACATTTAATATCTCAAAATAATTCTCACCTGCTTTTGGCCCAACATTGCTCCTCCTTTTGCATGTTCTTCTAGACCAAATTCATTAGCTGATCAGAAACGTGGTATAATGTGAAAAAACCCCATCAAAACCAGACCATTGGTAGCAATGGAAGTGAATAATCTTAGCCGAAATATTTAAACTATGGAACCAATAACTTTAAACGTCTTAAACAGCATTATAAAAATTAAAACCTCATATTCAATCATATGACTATTTCCCAATTGCAGATTCAACTATAATACACAGTATATGAAAATCCTTGTGCTATAATGCCTTCTAGTGGCAAGATGTGAAGTTTCCCTCTGTCAGAAAATAAATAATTATTTGGATATATAATTCTAAATCTCAGTATTCGGTTACAAATGAGGAATATAAAACTTCATTAGCAATGTAAGATTGAAGGCAAAATAAAAAATCTGTCAAGTATACCATTATAACACACTTAAATTAAAACAAACATCAAAGAAGCACAATATTCCGTTTACTCAACTCCGGGAAATCCACGTCAGTGTAATTCTAAGACTGCTCCATATGATCCTCCATCCACTGAATGTATCCCTTCCCTCCCAACCGCCATAGGTATTTCCAACACATCCCTACTCGCCCAACCTCTGCAATTTGATCTAACTAATCACAACAAGACATTATGTGATGTGATGGTGACACTATAGAAGTTTGACCAAAGATTGTTAACTGTAAAACCACTTGAATTAAAATCATAAAAAAGATAGCAATCACAATATTAAAGCATAAACAAACATTTCTTAAAATGAATGCTATTCAAAACAACATACATCGTAATGCAGAGATAGCAGTAAGAAGGCTAGTTTCTAGTTTCATTAAGGTGGAAACCACACATTTAGCATAACTTATTGTTCCTCCATCATCAACTTCGCTATTTCTTTTTCTGTCCTTTTGCTGCATCAAATCCATTATTAACCATCCCATTTCTTCTGTATTATGCACTAAAAATGTGTTACATTTCCAATTTTGATTCTTAACCAATATTACACATTTCTTGGAAGTGAAACAACATTTAGGAAAATTTCATAAAATTGGAAATGCTACTCTGAGCTCCAGAATTACTAACTTTTAATCTAAGTCTCCAAGTTTGCACATGAACGTGAGCAGCTGCTGCATCTGGATCTTAAGTGTCCATAAAGATTGCCAGAAGCAAAAGGTTAACACTACATACCTGTGCAACTCCTACCCAGACTTTGCTGATATTGCCTGAAACCTTGTATACATTTAAAGAACAGTTAACCAATACTAATTGAATTGGAATTTTTGTTCATAACTTAGTATTGCTTCTACGTTCCCCAAAACTATCCAGATCCATTTCTTAAGAAAACTACTTAACCACTTATGATACCATGATTTGTGATTATTGTTTTTTTAAACTAGATGAACTGTGGATTGTTTCCACTGAATCAAAGGAAGTTCTGTCTTATCTCACATTACATACAAAATATTAATACAAAATGATCGTGATTTATCAAACAATGTTATTTCAAATAAATAATACATGGGAATAATATGCTTAGGCCTCATTTCCACGAAAATGTTGCTATACACATATTGTATTGGCAAAGCAAAGAGGAGCATATGCTAGAATAGAAATTATTTTGATGGGACTATTTTAGATATTCCAATAAGGGACCGATCAAGAGTGGGAGGTGAGACAGGTTGAAAGACTTTTGGGTACATATGACATTATTAAATATCCAGCTCTCATCAACGACTGATTTGGATATCAAACCAAGCCTTGTGTACACCAAGGACAATGTGTGCAAAGCAGAACACTTCCGAATATGGGGATATAGTAGATTATGATGATACAGCACCATAATTGCACCAGGTACATTTTCACCAATACATCATCTATCGACACAAATTGCTGGAGTGAAGGGCCTGTCCCACTTACGTGACTTTTCAGCAAACTGTCTGTGACCTTCAAGCTCGGGGGCACGTGCCTGAAAAACCGCGAGCTGGATTGACTGTCAGCGCGGAACACACACACACATCGCAAAGGCTGGGTCCAGGGAAAGCGGGGAGCGCCGTCTGAAATTCACATGGTGCAAAGCCAAGGTGATAACCACGATGAACAGGAAGGTTAAAGATGGTTAGCACAGTGTACGGTAACTCCTTTAAAAGAGCGGGGGGGAGGGGAGGGGAGAAGGGGGGGGGAAGGAAAGAAGGAGTGGAGACACTTTTAAGAAGTCAGACAACTTTTAATAAGCCAGAGATATACAGCTGTTAAGTTTAGCAGGCATTACCGTTTTCCTTGGATCTGAAAACTCGTGCTTTTTTTCCCCCAATGAGCCAATTAAAATGCACGGTCAGCAAAGGAGATTACCTATGGCTACCTCAACTACCTACAACGACATGGTGACCCCACTGCCACTGCATTACGAGTTCAAAAGTATCGATTTTCTCCATGCCGACCAACTTTTGCTCGCAGAAAATGTTTCAACATGTTGAAAAATATTCCGCGACCAAACTGAGGCCGAGAGTAGTAACCACAATGCAGGAACTCCTCTCGACCATGAAGGAGACTTACCAGTGACCACCGACGACAATGTGTGGACCATGCTGCGAGCTTGTGGCGAGCCAATAAGGTCGCCATTGTGCGACAGGCCCTTGACTCAGCGGGACAGGCAGCATCTCTGGAGAGAGGGAATGGGTGAAGTTTTTGGTCGAGACTCGTACCTTTTACAATAATACTTACTGTTCCATCTCCTTCATTCTTTTTATATTTTCTTCAAAAATGCTTCTTTTTTTTTTAAAATCTCCTCTATATCCTAACTATTGGTTCATACACATCTCTTTCCCACTTTTCCTTTATTCCAAGGAACTAAAAATGCACTGCATGGCATGTGCTCTTAACTAGGAAGTACTAATTTTCTAAGAATCCACCAGAGAAGGCTCTTGGCAAGGGGAAAGGAAAATATAGGCACAGTTGACCAAGACCTTGAGAGAGGAAGACTCAGAAAAAAAAAGAACCTTGTTGAACAGAAGGGGATCGCGATTAGAAACAGTTAGCAAATATGAGACAGTTATAGGCACTAAAATGTGGGATAAAGTCTGATAAGTGATAACATGAAACCCAAATGATAAAAGACAAAAAAGTTTTAACATACTAAAAAGGTTTTGTGGTCTGAAACTGGCCCCTGCATTGCTGTCTGAAAAAAAGCTTGAGAAGTCAAATAGAAAATACATTGGCATTGATAGTGTGACAGTGTGATCAGTTACTTGTCAAAAGAGGTAATGGAAATTGTTACACTATAGTAAAGTCCACATGTTGTAAATGGCATCGATAATGTTATACCCCTAAACAAATTCACAAACCTACAGGAGGTTCTAACAGTAACTTCAAATCATTTTATGACTCACAAACATTTAAAAAAGATTCCTTTATTCTACACTGATATTTCTGCACTACAACAGAGGTTTACAAAGTAATTTGAACATTTCCTAATAAATTGATTCTGTACATACTTGTAGCAATTTCTTTCTTGAAGGAGAAATTGTAACAAAACGATGGTTACGTGAGTGGCCTTCACTCATGATTACTTTAATTGCCCTGTACAAACAGAATAAAACCCTCAATACAAATATCAAAAGGACTTCAATGCAAAAAAAAAGTCTTGATAATGATGTTCTGGGTCAGTTCTGGGCTATTTGATGGAACCTCTACTGGACATAGCTTGGATGCTTTCCTTCTGTTGTTGTGTTTGCAGTAGTCATTCCTTTCCAATGCTGCTGGATATTATCAACAGAGCTCACTGTTCCCAAGTTTGCAGGGGCATTGATGGTGTTTTTTTGCAAAACAGCTATGTAGTGAAAGATCCACACAACCACGTTAGTCCACTTTCTAGACTTTCACATACGTTCAGGGTTTCTTCAATTTCTTTACAGAAGAACAGCTTGAAGCAGATTCTCTTCGCTTTCTCTGTGAAAACAAGAATCAAGACGCATGAAACCTACTTGCATCGTCAATGATATTTCCAGATGAACTCTCAAAAATTAGAAAATAACTGGAAGCTTGTACAGCAAGCAAAACAATAAATAAATCACTATTTCCAAAGCTGAGAAATATGCATTTACTGGATTGTCAATGTGAATCAAACATTGAAGGTGAAAAATGACTGGATTTAAATAATAATTGAAGGAGATATCAATTCACCTGTCAATTCATTGGGGATGTCTGATGGTTAATACAAGCTTGTTTAAATTTCATCTGAAGTATTACATTCTCTGACATCTTAAACAGTCAAACAGATCATACTGCCCTGTTTCAATTATTTTTTTTTGGCAGAAAGTTTTGATTTCATGACCTTTCCCTACTTGGAAATGCTGGTAACTAACTAGAGTATCTAGAGCATGATTTAATTATTTTGGAAGTGGCAGGACCCAGATGGCCATATAGCACAATTTCTCAACTTTGTGGCTTTCAAAGTGACTTTCACAGAGAGTGGAAGTAATAGCTTTAGGGTGCAAACAACATTATTGGTCTAAGTGCCCACAGTGGGTCTGGGACTTCAATACATAATTTATGTATTTGATTTCCAAAATAATGGCATAATTCAAATGTATACGATTCCCATTAATGTAAAGTAATTGTACAATAATGATCAGATGGTATAAGAAAAATCATGATCCACAGAACTGTCACACGTTAGTCAAATATATTTAAAATGAGTAAATGCTAGAAATACTTAGCAGAGCAGGCAAGATTTGTAGAGTGAAAAATAGAATTAGTAATTTTCAGTGAATATCTAAAAAGATAATACAAAGGTTCAACTTGTAAGTCTCAAGCAAAATCAAGGCAGAAGAAAGAAAACAAAAGGACAACTATTTGATAGAGTGGGAAGTGGCAAGATTAAATGACGAAACAAACAATAACGCAAGGCAAAAACAGGATGGCCAAAGTAAAGCAGCAAAAAGATGGTCAGTGGATGGAAACTATTAAACACAATGTCAAGTCTGTATCACAGATAGCTGCAGTTACAAGTTTATATAGAGCTTCATCGGAACAATTTGGGGAAAGGATGAAGACAGAAGTTAGGTAAGTGCAAAGGCAACTTGAACTTCAGGGTCAGGCCTGTAGACAGACCAGAGATGATTTACAAAGAGGCCAGCATTTGGTCGTCCATTGCATGTAGAGGATATTGGTTAAAATGCTAATATTTCATTCCAATCACTATATTGTAAAAATAATACAGAAGCAATGACGATGTTGCTAGAAACTGACACCACGAATTTCAGTTAAGGATGAACAGTCTAGGTCTTTTTTCAATTAAGAAAATATCTTTAAACTGATGGATGGTTTTGATAAGAGTAGATGTGAAGAAAAAGTATCCACAATGGAGAAGAACATAGCTGAAAGTTATCAAAATAAGACGGGCACTATGAAATCTATAGGAAACTCAAGACAAAACTTCATCATCTAAAGAATGGTAAGAATGAAAAATATACTGTCACGGATGGTGGTTAAAGTTGTATAAATGCTTTTAAGAGGAAACTGGATGAGGACATAAGGGAAAAGAAAAGAAAATTATGATATAGATAAGGAAATATGGGAGAAGATTGAAATGGAGCATTAATTAGTGAATAAACCAGCATAGACTGGTTGAGCCAAAATACTTGTTTCTGTGCTGTAATATAAAGTGTGGAGTACTTTTACAATGTTTCCATTGAATTAGTTAACAAATAAAGTTTTAAATTGTTTGTTTTTTTTAATACTTGTTATTTTATAGATTTTTAATAGTTTTGGAATGTTTCTCAGTGCCCGAGAAATTCAAGAAGCCTGGGTATAAATAGTAGCTATCATTTCTTTCTCTATCACTGGCATGAGTGTGGCTGCTGTGACCCACCAATATGACAATATGTTGTACAGGACCCTGTTACTGTGCAGGTGTAAGAAACCAAGGTGACAACAACATATGCAGAAGAGATAGGCCTTTACTTATAAACAGGGCTAGATAACTGTTTCTCCACAGTACCTACTCAGTATTTCCTGCATTTCAGTTTTTATTTCAGATTTTCAACATTGCAATACTTTGCTTTGGTATTTAGACTACATAAACTAAACACATGGTTAATCATAAATCTTCCAAACCTTCTTCCTCAGATGGAGTTATCCTCATTTTGTAGTTAACTACTAATGGATAGCACAAAATTGGCAAATCCTTATTTCAGAATGATTAGAAATAATGTATTCAACAAAAATATTGGACTGCAAATACTGGACAGCTGTTATTGTAAATATGTATTTTGTAGTTGTAAATTTAGGTTCCTTTAGTAAATGTGAATCATCCAAGTACCTATAAATTCACATTAAAAAAAAAATATTGTGCTAATTCAGCCTGTTATACATTACTAAACTGTCCAATCTGTTAATGGAATTAAGATTAACATAATTCCTTAAATTTTCATTCCTAGGATAATGAATTATTTTACAGCCAGGAACTAGCTTTCCAATAATATCAGATTTAAGAATAAGAAACATTTGTTTTTAAAATCAACTATGGTATATATTCAATCATTGTCTTTCAAGTAGTTATGTTAAAACCATAGAGATTCCCCAGCTTGCCATTGAATTTCCCAACAGTTATTTATATTCAAGCTCTTTTATAGACATTCATTATTAAAACTTTTGATTATGTTACTTTGGTTATTTATTCCATTCTTACATCTGGGCAGCACAGTGTCGCAGCAGTAGAGTTGCCACCTTACCACATCAGAGACCCGGGTTCGATCCTGACTCCAGGTGCTTTCTGTACGGAGTTTGCATGTTCTCCCTGTGACCGTGTGGGTTTTCTCCGGGTGCTCTGGTTTCCCCCCACATTCCAAAAATTGTAAACTGTTCCTAGTGTGTAGGATAGTGTTAGTGTACGAGAGTGATCGCTGGTCAGTGCGGACTCGGTGGGCCGAAGGGCCTGTCACCACACTGTATCTCTAAAGTCTAAAAGTAAATTCATTCAAGTTTTTCCAACTCGTGGACATAATTCTTTCCCATTAGAAAAAGTTTAGCTAGGATAGAGCTCACAATTTCCCATTTTATATTTTTTAAATTTTTTTTTAATTATCTTCTTAAAAAAAGCTGCGATTTTTCCATGATGGACCTGGAAAGGAAATAATCAATTGCTAGAAAAAGAAAATTATAGCAGAAATGAAGACAGTAGTAATAGTCTTCCCAATACTTAATTGAAGGTGTTTTCTGTTCATCAAAATATGAATGCCACTCAAGCAGTGCAACAGATCAAATGAAGCAGAGGGATCAAGCTGTGATGAGGCACTGCCGGGTGCCAGCGCATACATACTAAATCTGACACTGTTTTCTAATAAAATTGCCAGAGACTGAAAAAAAAAAAATTGAGTGCAGGAAAAGAAAAGAAGTGAAGCAATGGCAGGGTTCCCTTACTATGACTGGATTAAACAATGAATAGAGCCAGACAACTGCAGTCTTACAGTGATATACAATGTGATCTACTATGTTAAATGCTTCAGACTAATGCAAAGAATGATGTGTGATCATTAACTTGGTCACTGTCAACAGAATAACCTGTGTGACTTTGTTCAAGGTCGTCTCAAATCTCTGTCAGATACCCAGATAACAAGATAAATTCAAACAATAGAGTTTGGGTATAGATGACATGTATTAAAGAAGCAACAAACAATTTGCTGGAGAAACTCAGTGGGTCGAACAGCATCCGTAGTCGGTGTTTCAGGTTGGGAACCTTCATCAGGACAGAAAGAGTATATAGCCAAAATTAACAGGTGAGATGAAGGGGTCGGGTAGGAACAAGAGCTGGTAAATGTTGGCAGGATGGGTTGATGGACAGATAGAGTCAGGTGAGGGAAGCAAGGGTAAAAATTGCATTATTAGGTGGTATTTTCACCCTTCCCTCCCCATCTGACTTGTTCTGTCAACCTTTCCTCACCGGCTCCACCTGTCGTTTGCTGACCCTTGCCTCAGTCCCCCCCACCTCTTAATGCTGGCCATATCGCCTCTGCTCTTTCAGTCCAAATGATTCCATAATGTTGACGGCCATTGCTGCACAGTCTGCCGAGTTCCTTCAGCAAACGATTGCTCCACATTACAGCAAATGCAGTCTCTTGCGTCTTCATGGATTAAGATTGTTATTATGAAGATAAATGGACATTGGAGGAACTATTGATTCTTTAAAGCTTCTTATGGTCCCCATTGGAACTTTATAACTAGTTTAATAGATATTCCCTAACATTAAAGTTCTAATTTGCCAGAAGACGATAGTGTTTAACTTTGCATACAGGGTTATACATTTCTCCAGATACAAGCAATGGCAGAAGATGGTAGACAAAAATAGACAAAGTGCTGGAGTACCTCAGCAGGTGATGAGGTACTTCAGCATTTTGTGTCTTTATAAAGTTCTACGATCACTGAGCTGTAGGTAGGTCTGAAGAACGTGGGCAATTCCTGATTGCAACAATCTCAATATACATGCTATTTTTGGCATTTTCTGCTTCAGCTACTGTCACCTTTATTTCCACTACGAAGATACCATAACTGCGATCGAGAAACTGATGCAAAGTCAGATCCCTTGGCAGATCCTTACAACTTAGCCACCCATTATTTATCCAAACTTAACAGAATAATACAAAGAAGTTTTACACTATACAGTGCCCTGCATAATGTTTGGGACAAATACCCATCATTTATTTATTTGCCTCTGTACTCCACAATTTTGAGATTTGTAATTAAAAAAAAAAAAATCACATGTGGTTGAAGTGCACATTGCCAGATTTTATTAAAGGCCATTTTTATACATTTTGGTTTCACCATGTAGAAATTACAATTAATTGTGTTTATACCTAGCCCTCTGAGGCAGAGAATTCCACAGAAAGTGGATAACCTCACATTTATCCACATTAAACTGCATCTGCCATGCATCTGCCCACTCACCCATCCTGTCCAAGTCACCCTGCATTCTCATAGCATCTTCCTCACAGTTCACACTGCCTAAATCTATAGAACATTGGAAAATGATCACCAATGCATCCACAATTTCTAGAGCCACTTCCTTAAGTACCCTGGGATGCAGACCATCAGGCCCTGGGGATTTATCAGCCTTCAGACCCATCGGTTTACCCAACACCATTTCCTGCCTAATGTGGATTTGCTTCAGTTCCTCCCTCACCCCAGATCCTCTGGCCACTAGTATATCAGGTTTGTATCTTCCTTAGTGAAGACGGATCCAAAGTACCTGTGCAACTTCTATTTATTTATTTGTTTATTTAATTCTTTACTTTGAACAGAATAAAAGAATAAAAAGCTAGTGTGAAACAGCATACAAAAAAACAAAACAAGAATATTTATAAAGTGTCGTAAACAATATCTATAAATAAATCAAATCGTATGTGCCCGAAAAGGAGCAGGACGAAGCCAAAGCTTATTAATTCCCACCCCTTATTCAACTGCTTATAATTTTCTTATACAAATTTAGCAGCTATATGTACACCATATGTACACCAGCAGCTATATGTACATCAAATTATTTACATTTATACACTAATCAAATATTGACAAAGCCATACAAAAAAGAGAGAAAAGAAAATAGAAAAAACCCATCACCCTATAATCACCCTTCTCAATACAATCAGTATAACAAATATCCCACTCACAATCACCTATCCTCATCCCAATATCCTTTTAAAAAAGTGTTCTTGTACATCTTTTTAAAGTGAATTATGTTTGTGCTAAGTTTTATCTCCTGTTCCAGACCATTCCACAAATTCACCCCACAGATTGCTATGCACATACTTTTAAGTTGTTCTGACATTGTTTTTTTTTAAATTATGTTCCCCTCTCAAATTATACCCACCCTGTCTTTCCATAAACAGTTTTTGTATATTTCCTGGAAGTAAATTATTTCTTGCTTTGTATATGATTTGTGCAGTCTTAAATTTAACCAGATCGGTGAACTTCAGTGTATGTGACTTTAAGAATAATAAATTGGTATGTTCAAGATATCCAACGTTATTGATAATTCTTATTACTCTTTTTTGTAATGTGCATAACGGCTGTAGGTTGGTTTTGTAGTTGTTACTCCATATCTCCAACCAGATATGGCAATATGAGTGTATTATACAGAGTATGTAATGATTTGTGGTCCAGAATGTGTCTTGATTTTCCCAATATTGCTATAGACTTTGCCAGTTTTGCTTTGATGTGGTTTATATGTGTTTTCCAGCAGATTTTGTGGTCTAAGATCACACCATGAAATTTATTTTATATACTCTTTCTATACTTATGTTATCCATTTTCAATTGTGCTTGAGGGTTTGTTTTATGTTTTCCAAATAGAATAATCTTTGTTTTGCTTAAATTTAGAGACAATTTGTTGACATCAAACCACGGTTTTAATTTAATCTGAAGAAGGGTTTCGGCCCGAAACGTTGCCTATTTCCTTCGCTCCATAGATCCTATTGCTGAGTTTCCCGCTGAGTTTCTCCAGCTTTTTTGTGAACCTTCGATTTTCCAGCATCTGCAGTTCCTTCTTAAACACTCTTTTAATTTATTCTTTTCTGATGTGATCTGCCATTTCACATCTGCCATTTTCTTGTTCCCCATAATAAATACACCCTTTTCAGTCTTCAAGGATCCAACTTTGGTGTTAACTAATTTTTTCCTCTTCACATACCTAAAGAAGCTTTTACTATCCTCTTTTATATTCTTGGCTAGCTTACCTTCGTACCTCATCTTTTCTCCCCGTATTGCCTTTTTAGTTATCTTCTGTTGCTCTTTAAACGTTACCCAATCCTCTGGCTTCCCACTCATCCTTGCTATGTTGTACTTCTCTTTTATTTTTATACTGTCGCTGACTTCCCTTATCAGCCACAGTCGCCCCCTTCCGTTGGAATCTTTCTTCCTCTTTGGAATGAACTGATCCTGCACTTTCTGTAATTTTCCCAGAAATACCTGCCATTGGTGTTCCACTGTCATCCCTGCTAGGGTATCTTTCCAGTCAACTTTGGCAGGTTCCTCCCTCATGGCTCCATATTCCCCTTTATTCAACTGTAATACTGACACCTCAAGACAATGATCCCAAACATACTGCTAAAGCAACAAAGGAGTTTTTCAAAGCTAAAAAATGTTAAATTCTCGAGTGACCAAGTCAATCACTCGATTTGAACCCAATTGAGCATGCCTTTTATATGCTGAAGAGAAAACTGAAGAGGACTAGCCCCCAAAACAAGCATAAGGTAAAGATGGTTGCAATACAGGCCTGGCAGAGCATCACCAGAGAAGACACCGAGCAACTCGTGATGTCCATAAATCGCAGACTTCAAGCAGTCATTGCATGCAAACCATATGCAACAAAATACTAAACATGACTACTTTCATTTACATGACATGCTGTGTCCCAAACATTATGGTGCCCTGAAATATGTATGTATAACTATGTATAAACACTGCTGTAATTTCTACATGGTGAAACCAAAATAAATAAAAATGGCCTTAATTAAAATCTGACATGTGATTTTTTTTTTTTTTTTTACAGAGGCAAATAAATAAATGATGAGTCTTTGTCCCAAACTTTATGGATGGCACTGTATATAGCATTTCAAAATCTGCAAAAGCACTTCCAAGTTTCAAACAGTTAAAGAATTACCAGACTACTATAACCAGGTTGGAAGTACTAGGAAAAAAATATTGTTTTTGGGGAGGGGCAGGAGAACTGTGGGGTGGTAGACAAGAGGTAATGTTAAAAAAAATAATTCTGAAGCACTCTAAAATGGTTGTACAGTGAATTGATTTGACCTTCAGTCTTATTCTAATCTAATGCCATCTTCATTGTTTAATCAGCCAGTAAAGGTCAAAGCTGTATTTAACATTTTAACTATTTTGTACACCACTGAAAATGCCCCGCAGCAAATCTTCATTCCCAACATTTCAAAACTGACATTCTGTTCAATTTTATGCTGATTGATATAAAGAACATGATAGGGATCCATTAATATTCTATAAATACACCAAAGCCATAAACTATGTATTAGACTCAAGTACAAGGTTTCTCTAACTGTTCTCATCGTATATATGGCTTTACTGCAGGAAGATGCTCCCAAATTATTAAAGGTAAATAGCAATTTCGAGCAAAAATTAATCATCTCTTTCCACTAACTGAAGGAAATTCTATCCAGCATACTAAGCAAAATCCATGAAACAAAAAACACACAATAAATTTCCAGCTATACAAGGTAATTCTATGCTTCTGTTTGTCTTGAATGAATCACAAAATTCAGGAGCAAAGATAGTTGGATCAGGCAATTTGAAAATTGCTTGCAAAACAACCACAAGGAATAGAGTTCGCCCAATTTGAGAGTAAGGAACGTTAGGCAATGGAAGAGTTCTTTCAGTCTTCCAGCATACATGCTTCTGTAAAGGTCTGGTGCTTTGAGATATTAAAATTAATTTATTTTCATTTTTTCTATGTGCAAATTACTGCAGAAAATGCAATCAATCTCCCCACATACTCGCCAACACTAGTGCTAAATGTGTCACCCAGATTTCACTTTTGGTTTTCACTCGGATCCTTCCCAAAATCTTAAAGCTTTACTGCAAAACAAATCAAACACAAATTAGTGAATCCAACACTTGATAGAACTCATTCAAATATCACATTATACCCCTCGACTTTCTCAACAAATCACAATCTGCACGAGTTAGCAGCAACACTTCCTCCTTGATGACCATCAGCACAGGAGCTCCTCAAGACTGCGTGGTCAGACCTCTGCTCTACTCACTCTAATACTGGCCGGACAAAGTTCGAACTCTATCTTCAAGTTTGCTGACAACACCCCCGTTGTTGGCAGAATTGGCAGATGACGATGAGTCAAAGAGTTTAGGAGGGAGATCGATCAACTGTCAAAATGGTGCCAGAACAACAACCTTGCTCTGAACGTCAGCAAGACAAGGAACTGATTGTGAATTATGGAAGAGGAAGGACGAGGATGCACACATTTGTCTTTATCAACAGGACGGTGGTGGAGAGTAAAAAGCTTCAAATTCTTGGACCAGCATGTATCTGAAGATCTGTCCTGGGCCCAGCACATTGATGCAATCATAAAGAAACCTCACCAATACCTCTACTTCCTTAGAAGATTAAGGAGTTTCGGTATGTCAACAGTACTCTCTTGAACTTCTACAGGTGTACAGTAGAGAGCATATTGGCTGGTTGCATCATAGCCTGGTTCAGCAACTCGAATGGCCAGGATAGAAGACTGCAAAAAGTGGTGGTGAACACTGCCCAGTCCATCACAGGTACTGACCTCGCGACCAATGAAGGGACGTACAAGAGTCGCTGCCTCAAAAAGGCAGCCAGCATTATCAGAGACCCATACCACCTCTTATTTCTCTCCTGCCATCGGGAAGAAGGTGTAGGACCCTGAAAACTGTAACATCCAGGTTCAGGAGCAGCTTCTTCCGGACAATCATCAGGCTATTGAGCACCAATACCTCGAAATAGGTATGTGTATATGCTGGTGGCAGGTTTTATTTTACACAGAGGGTGTTGGGTACCTGGAATGCACTGCAAGGGGTTGTGGTGGAGGCAGATACAATAGTGGCATTTAATAGGCATTTAAATAGGTACCTGGATATGCAGGGAATGGAAGGACGTGCATCATGTGCAGGAAGATAAGATTAATTTAATTTGGTACCATGTTCGGCAAAAACATTATGGGACAAAGGACCTGTTCCTGTGCTGTACTTTTCTATGTTCCATGTTCATATTTAATCTATTTTATTTCATTGGGTAAAATACAAACAACTTATGTGCTTTGAAATATAAAAGGATAGGGTTAAATTAATGGAGGCCATACCGCTATTTTGCAGTGGAGTTTTTGATGCAAACATTCCAAACTTTTAAGGTCTGAAATGCTTCATTACAAATTGATACATTTAAGGTTTTTTTGTGTCACCATGTTGCTGTAAGCAAGCTTTTTATTGTACCCGTACCTCACTGTACTTGTGCAATTGACAGCAATCTTGATTTGACTCGACTCAAATGAAAATTAATAATTTGGCAATCAATCAACAAGTGAGACCATGTTGCAGTCTTTGTGTTGTCATCTATTGTGCAGCTGTCTTTTTTTTGTTCAGGAAATTTAGAAATTGATAAAAACAAGCTCTAAAATTATAGAACTCCAGGCTGAGGAATCTTCATGGAGATAGGGCAATAATTGAATGTTATGGATCAGCTCCGACAATGCAGATTTTTTTTAATGCTGCAGACAGGCATTTGTGGGCCTCCACATATTGTATTAAAACACAAACTTTTTCCAGATTCCATAAAGTAATACAGCACAGAAAAAGGCCATCAAACTGCCATTTATTCCACTTTTTTTCTCCCCATCCTTTCATTGATTCTATGACTCGACTACAAAAATGGGGGCAGTTTATGGTGACCAATTAACCTCCCACCCTAATGGCCTTGAAATGAGGTTTGGAACAAGAGCATTTAGGGAAACCCACATGGGTGCAGAGAGAATGTGAAGCCCCACACAGAGAACACCAGGTCAGGAGCCAAACCCAGGTTACTAGCTGTGCCATGATGTCATCCCCTTTCCTATGTAGGAAGTCCAGCCTAGAGTTAGTTGTCAAAGATATTGGAAAAAATCTGTGTTTTCCAAGTTGTCCAGCACATGGGCGGAATGTGCCGGGCAGAGAAAGCTATTTTTGGCTGGAAGTCATTCAAGTTTCACCAGGTGCATAGCACTGACCATGGGCGAGTACAGGTGGTGATCATTAACAATAGGCATGTTCAGGGAGTAATGATTTTTCCTTTACATAAACAGCCTTCAGCATTATTTTATTCTATTGGAACTTCAGATGTACCTACTGCATCTATTGCTCTCCATTCAGTTGACATGCTCTCTTGAGAAGAATGGCCCATTGATAAATGAATGCAGCAAAGTGCTGCAAATGAAACAATGGTAGATGTCAGTCACCGCTGACTGAAATAATCTGAGGACCAATGAGTCCATGATGACATTTAACCACTTCTAGAGACATAGGGGTTCAAGTGGAGCTTCAATGCAGAAAGTGGCAGATTTCAGTCACAACAGCTTTAAGAAATTTTAGCATTTGGAAACATGAGTGGAAGGAGTAAGTTGCTCCTGTAGAAGACCAAAAGTTCCCAAGTTTCTGTTTTTGGCTAATCATGTCCTGCTCACATTCATACTGATGGTAGTAGTAAATGTACGACATTCATGAGCACTTTCACTAGCACGCATTTAGTTGCACATACTCAAAAGATATTGAATGTGCTTTATACAATGAAAAATGTCACTCTGCAATGCTTCATGTGAATATGGGTGACATGCACCAGAAAACCTGATGGTAGACAAAAATGCTGGAGAAACTCAGCGGGTGAGGCAGCATCTATGGAGCGTAGGAAATAGGCGACGTTTCGGGTCGAGACCCTTCTTCAGAAAACCTGATGGGATATTTCAATATGAGCATGTCTTGCTGCAATTGACCAAATGCAATTTGCAATTGATTTTATGCAGCATTTCAGACTGGTACTGCTTAAGAAAATGTGCAACAAGATTGGATTTCTATGCCAGAGTCTCTGTGGTGACGGCTTAGCAATTAACAATTGATTTCAGGTTCTCTTACATGCACTTCATAACCACATTCTAACATTCCTAGCCATTCGCATCTTAGGAAACATTTTTTATAGTGTAAAATCATCCACTAGCTCTCAGCAGTAATCAAAAATATATTGCAACTTTTTTTCTATAGAATTGAAATCAGGCAATTTTTAGTCTTGAACGGAAAAAAAAGTTTGCAATTACTTCTAAACTTCTGTTCCTGCAGTTAGCAAATGTCATTAGATCTTATAAAGAAGAAAAGTGAGACAGATTTCTGGATCCGTTTTGTAAAAAAACTATTCTTATATAAGAGAATCACCAGAACAGGAATGGGTCAGAGTTGAGCCTGATCCACAGTATAAATTCCATCATTATAAATCTGCCCCATTTGCCTTTCAGTGTACCTCAATATCTTGTCATTGTAAAATGGTCACACTAGTCCTGCCCACTTCAACTGATCCTCCATTTTGAATGGAATGCCCATTTGCACCACCCTTTATATGGGAAACATGCATGTTAATTTAATTCTTCAACCACTTTCTCTAAATTTTATGAGCATGGGGTTTGCATTGCTCCATATTATATTACGAAAACTCTCATCACGTGTGTGTGTGTGTGTGCGTGTGTGTGTGTGCGTGTGCGTGCAGGTGACCCAGGAACTACGGCAGAATGGTACATGACAGCGCTACAATATATGCACCACCTTACTCACAATTGTCCTGTTGTTTGGTGCATCAAGTTTCATTCAGATTGATGTTATATTTTACAAGCGATTCACATTTTTAACTTAAAAAAAAAACAGCGCCCCCACTTGCCCCACCCCTCCCGTCTTTACTTGACTGGCATCAAAAGGACACCCCATGGGTCCTCAGTGCTGCCTTTCCACAATTTCAGATCGCCATTTTTTTTCCTCGCTTCACAACGGGGACACAACGCCTCCACGGGTATGTTCCCTTCGATTTCACTGCTGCTCTGGGCCCGCAGCCCTCTCCTTCCTCCTCTTCCAGCTCCACGCTGCTTGGCCCATACCCCCCGACCGCCCCTGCCCCGAGGAGTAGCACCTGGCCCGCGAGGAGGAACAGCGCAGGAAGAGGAGCGGCACCCAGGGCAAGGTAGGCCTCTGCCTCTCCCGGCCCGTCCCCCCAACAGCCCCGGCCCCGAGGAGCGGCACCGGGCCCGCGAGGAGGAAGAGTGTGGGGAGGATGAGGAGCAGCACCCAGGGCAGGGCAAGGTAGGCCGCAGCCTCCGCCTCTGTGCAGTTGGGGGCTATGGGTAAGTGGTGGAATATTGCGTTGGGGCGAACAGGTTGCATTGGGGGAAACGGGTGAGTGGTGGAATATTGTGCTGGGTTGGGGAACGGCTTGCATTGGGAGACCAGGCCTCCCGTGGGGGCTGTGGGTGAGTGGTGGAATATTGCGTGGGGGGGCCAGGCCTCCCGTGTGACAGGGACCCAATGGGTCCCAGTTGGTCTAGTATCAATTAAACCCTCTAATCTATTTTAATGCATCTCAAATAAATTAGCCTTCAAACATTCTAAATTTAGGAATACCATGTGCAGATGTTGCTGGCAATGTTGGCATTTATAGCCCTTCTTTAATTACCCCAGATCTAGACAGACAATTACAAATCAACCATATTAGTGAGTCAGATATGCAATCTGCCCTAACTGTTTAAGCATACATAAAGGGATGTGCAACAAGTATCTTTGTGGCACAGCAGCTTAAAGTATATCACATCACTACTTGAAGCTTTTGACATACAGTGTGCACTTTAACCGCATGTGATTTTTTCTATTGCAAATCTCAAACTGTGGAGTACAGAGGCAAATAAATAAATGTCTTTGTCCCAAACATTATGGAGGGCACTGTGTAACTAATCTCTCGAGGCAACATAATAAATGTTACTTGCCATCCTTCAACACTAAGTTGCGTAACAATTTACTCTATACCAGAACAGTACTTATAACTAATACCATTTATTCTCATCGGCTGAACTCACTGAATGTCCTGATCCTAAACAGTGTGCACACTGCAGCCATATGGGCGCCTGAAATAAAAGCTGAGAAAACCCAACCTTTAGTCAAAGACATGAAGTAGTTTTAATGCTGCGGAATGTCCCGGAAGCAGAACGTGGTAAACAGATCTGCCAGAAAAGAATCTTTCAGCTGGTTCCAGGTTTTGGCATTCACATATGCATGTGCCAAAGTCTCAAACATTAGTCCACAGAGTCCACACCAACCACCGATCCCCATCCATTAACATTATCCTACACACACTAGGGTCAATTTAAACATTCACCAAGCTAATTAACCTACATGCCTGTAGGTCTTTGGAGTGTGGGGGGGAAACCGAAGGTCTCTGAGAAAACCCGCGTGGTCACAGGGAGAACGTACAAACTCCTTACAGACAGCACCTGTATTCAGGATCGAACCCGGATCTCTGGCGCTGCAAGTGCTGAAAGGCAGCAACTCTACCGCTGCGCCACCCCACTTAGTGAACCAAGTAATTAATTGGCAAGGTTATTTTTAACATAATCCATTAATAACATACAATAGCTATGGTTGTATAGCAAAATGCCCTATTGCACTGTCTAACATATGGTTAGTAAACATTGATCAGACCCTGCTGAGAATGAGTACAGTGCTGTAAATTATACATGTAAGGAAGTACAATCAGATAGACAGGTTTCCAGTGGTGATATCTATTAACATAGTGAAAACAATGTTCATATATTTATAATACTAAGGAAAACTTTATAGAAACCGAATGGATATCCATCATTTTAATATCGATTTTACTTAAAAATTGGTTAAATAATGACAGTATAGAAAGCTTGATATTTCAATACAAAGAGGCATAATTCATAAATTATACATTTTAACCACTTTGGCAAAATAACATTATTTTATTAGCCAGTGTAAATTTAGTTAAGAGTTGCTAAATATTATCCTTTTATCAGTGCTTACCGAGTTTGGTGTGAGAGGTGCAGCTCCAACAACATCAATGAACTGATCTTTTCCTTCTCCCTTAATTTCCTCAGAACTAGTTCCCACAGTTCCTATCTGTCCATCTATGCCAAAGCCTTCTCCTGATGCTAAGTTGGTTGTCCCTGCCTTTGCCAGTGCTTCGTATCGATGTCGTAGCATCTGAAGCTCATATTCGCAATTGGCATAAGCTTGCTTGAGCTCATACAGTAACACCAGATCGCTGCGAAGTTCATTGAACATGTGCACAATCTCTTCTGTGGGCATTGGATTTAGATCTGCAAAGCAAGATCAACCAAAACAATATAAACATTTTTTTGTAAATTTTCATAAGTGCAAACAGCAGGATTGCCTATCTAAAAGCTGTCTAATACGCATTAATAATGTTGTAACATGGGAGCTTGGTACTATCAGGTACACGACAGTTCATTTTATTTTAGGTTATAATTTATCTGTAGAACATTTTACGATGCAGCAAGTTTAAGTATTGCTAGTTTGTTCTTAAAGACATACGAGCCATGAAATTGTCCAGTGTAAGTCTGCAAAAAACAATTCATGCTTGACTAATAACCTCATGTCAAGATAGTCCAAAATGACTTTATACACAATGCTGACAATAAAACACTGGCACTTATCAGAATTTGTTTTCCTATTCTATAGGAAAAAAATCAAACGTTGTCAGTTTTAATCAAATTTTGCACAATATAATATAGAGCAAATTTGAATGCATATTCCATGATGACACCGTAGGGGGTAATGTTAAAGAGTGCTGAATTTGTGAATTCAAGTTGCAATTGCAATTGGTTATACATAGAACTAAACACAAAAGGGCAGTTTTAGTCCATCAATCTTGACTGGATTTAACCCAAATTCCAAAAGCAAAAGGGAAATACTAGCACTATTTTCTGCAACTCAAAGTGATTTTATTAATTTTAAGTCTGAAGCAGCAAAAGACTATGACAATCTCATTGCACATTATTTTCATTGTCCTTTTCCCAAATCTATTATATAACTAAAAGTCTCATCTTAACCACTTCCTGTCTGCGCTGTATATTGATTTTAGAAAAAACGCTACACGATATCGCTATGGGTTTTAGCCATCTTACTCACAGTCCTCCTCCGCTGAGGCAGCCCCGAGGAGTTTTCCGATCGATGAAAAATAAAAAAAAGTTATAAGTGTTCAAAAAATCTTGAGATCAGCTGAATGGTCCTCTCGCCTGTCAATCACCACAATGAAGGTAATGCCCCTTCCGGGAGGGGGGGGTGGGCAGGACTATAAAACCCCAGATGCCTGGACGTGAGTCAGTCACTCTGGATGATCGCGAGGGAGAGTCCACAACTGTGATTCTAAGCTGTGAATCAACTGAATTGTGAGTCTGCAATGTACTTGCAATAAATGATTTGTTAGCCCTTAATGACAATGCAATGAGTTGTTTGGCCATTTGGTGGCCTGCACTCTGCCTGAAATGCTATGAAATTGACTTTGGTGGCCTGCAATCTGCTTGAAATGGAATTTCAAGGAATAGCCGTGAGTGAACTGCCAGCCCACCAGTCCTGAGTGACTGAGCTGCCAGCCCAAGAATCCATTTGGCCCACAATGTCCATACTAGCCCTCTGGAAACCAGTCCCTTTGGCCCACAACACCCATACTAGCGCTCCAGAAAGCCCCCCCCCCCCCCCCCCCCCCTCCCCAACTGGCCACCAATATTGGAATTGATGGAATAATACGTTGGGGGACCAGCCCTCCCGTGTGAACATGGGACCCAACGGATCCCACTTAGTTTAGTACTAAATACATTTGGCAACTTCACTCTGAATATATTGCTCAAAGTAAATAGCATAAAGGTAATCAATGTACACATCTTTTTACTTTTGAAAGTAATCAATAATATAATCATTCCTTGCTTACCAACTCCCAATTCCGTGAGCATCTGTTCAATGGCTTTGATTTTTTTCTGTCCAACTGAGCTTGGTAGTTTCATCTAAAGTCAGGAAGCAGGATATTAACAATCAGACACATTTATTACAACTGTTCCAACAATTTTTAAACATTCATAGTATCTCATTTACAAATATTAGATCTGTTTTCAATTATTTTTTTTCAATCGTAACCATCAACATATATAGGAATGAAGATATAAATGTATTAGTTATGTTTTGGAAATATACCACAAAGTTCAAACAAAATTAGATGCAAATAATTACACTAATACAAACTGATTTTCTCCCAAAACATTGTAAATCTATTAATATTCAAAATATTCCTTTGCTGCAGCTATTCCAATACTGCACTGTGCTGAATGGAGAACTGTTCCATTGTCTAACACTTTCTCAACCCAAGTAAAACTCACAAATATTCACACGATTATCACATTCATTTTAACCTGAAGTTCATATTGGAAATCACATAACAAAGATTTTTTTAAATTAATTAATACCAATAGGCTGGAGATAGGAATAAAGCAGGCTGGCGATAGATACAAAATGCTGACGTTACTCAGCAGGACAGGCATCATCTCTGGAGAGAAGGAGGAGGTGACGTTTCGGGTCGGGATACTTCTTCAAACAGGCTGGAAGTATGAGCAAATTTCTTAGAGGGCTGTATTACACTGGCTACCGCCAGGAGTTCTGAATGCCATTGAACTGCAGTAAATCCTACAAGAGTACTGTCAAATTGTCCCTTTTTCATTTCTATCAGTATCCTGCTTTGTAACCTGTATGTAAATTGTTTTGCATACATACACCAATCGATCTGCAGCAACTTGGATGGCCCATGGTTATGTAAATGCAGTGCTCTTATCCGACTTCCACTCAATTGAGTACAATCCTTGCCAAAAAGATAAATTAGGAGGCAGAAAAAGATTTCTGATGCTAAAGGTTTTTTAATAGAGATCCAAATTTCATGTTTGAATCAATTGATAATTATGCAACGTTGCTTATAATGCAACCCTTCATTCATTTTACCCTTGCATCCAAACAAAGAGATCAGGTATGTTTTTGTTAATGTGTAGAATGAGGAAGCTGTAGTATCATTATGCTATCACATAGAAACATGAAACAAAGGGGATGGAAAATCGATATGTTTTGTTTAATTATTCTAGTTTAATTATACGTGGCTTTGTAATTGTTTACTTTTTCTAGTTTTAATTGCCAACTTCAATTGTAAGGGATTTTAAAATTTCTCATATTTATAAACTATTAAAATCAAATGCAATTTGTTACAGCCAGCAGAGGTCCTCCCCGGCTTTGTTGTTGTTAAGAGGCATTTGTGGAGCAAGGCTTCCTCACCAAGACCACATTGCTTTGCTCGCACACTGGTTGACTCTGGGATGGCCTCAGGAGAGGCACTAAACCAAGCGTGAGGTTAATCTCTCTGCAGTCCTGCACTGGTGGAACAGAGCACATAAAATCTTTTCATTACACATCACGACTTGGGTTTCTTGATCCCAGGTATAAACCAAAGAACTGTTTAATTTGGATAAGTGCCAGTGTCAAAATTCTCAGATTAATCATACTGTTCAACCACAAAAAAAGGTTGCAAGCAATAACGATAAATGTTCGTGTATTCAACTAATTTATGACCTCTCCAAATAAAATTATTAATAATGCAAATCTATGAATGATTAGGGGATGTTTTGTTTTACCAAGGCTTGTGTCATAGTAAAACTCATTTTAGGTTTATGACAATTATTTTTTATCAATCTAGTTTAAATTAGAATCCAAGTCAAGTCTTCAAAAGGATAATGTGGCAAACCACCATCAGCCCCCAAAGCTAAGTTCTGACCCACGTTAATTTGAAAAGCAGAAATCTGGTGGCAGTCAGTAATTGATACAATTTCACAAATGATACAGTAATATCATGAGATTATACATCTTAATACAGGCTACACCAACGGTGTGTATTTATGTTTTTCCCATTATAATCTACACCTGGTTTATTCATAGCATTTAGTAATTTCAATGCCTTGGGGTCTTTGGGCTATAAGAATCACAATAGAACCTGCGGAATAGGTTCTGTAACCAAATATATCACCGAAGCACAAAGTACAGATGCGTAATAACATTAATTATACAAAATATGTTCAGGGATATTGCATCAATTCTATGAAATGATATATGGCTATGTTTTATACAAATCAAAGGAACTGTCTTCCACAATTATTACAGTTAGAAATTATAATCTCATTCTGTGTCATACCATTTACAAGCCATTATCAAAATATAATTGAATTCAACCAAAGAACAAAGCAAAGCATTTAAAAATAAACTCCCTTGTATAACTGATTCCTTCATGCAACAATGAATATGTGATTGTTCACGCAACAAACAAAATAATTCATCATTACTAAATATTGAAAATGTCCCAAAAATGTTGGTTTAAAAACAAGTTTGATCAAGTATTGAGTATAGGAGTTGGGAGGTCATGTTGCAGTTATATAAGACATCGGTGAGACCGCATTTAAAATATTGTGTTCAGTTCTGGGCACCATGTTATGGGAAAGATATTGTCAAGCTTGAAAGGGATCAGAAAAGATTTACGAGGATGTGGCCAGGACTAGAGGGTGTGAGCTACTATATGGAGAGGTTGAGTAGGCTGGATCTCTATTCCATGGAGCGCAGGAGGATGAGGGGAGATCTTATAGAGGTATACAAAATCATGTGAGGATTAGATCAGGGAGATGCACTGAGTCTTTTGCCCAGTCTTTTGCCCAGAGTAGGAGAATCGAGGACCAGAGGATATGGGTTCAAGGTGAAGGGGAAAATATTTAATAGGAATCCGAGGGTTACGTTTTGCACACAAAGGATGGTGGGTGTATGGAACAAGCTGCCAGAGGAGGTTGTTGAGGCTGGGACTATCCCATCGTTTAAGAAACAGTTAGACAGGTACATGGATAGGACAGGTTTGGAGGGATATAGATCAAGCGCAGGCAAGTGGGACTAGTGTAGCTGGGACAATGTGGCCGGTGTGGGCGAGTTGGGCCAAAGGGCCTGTTTCCACGCTGTATCACTCTATGACTAATAATAAAAAGTAAGCCAAAGTACAAGAAAAAGCCTAAGATTTTTTAAAGTGTAATTACTTAACATTATCTCCAATGCTCTATGGCTTTTTACAGCAATTCCATTTATCCACACCAGGATCGTATCCTCCTATGCCATGTCTATTTCCATGTATCAGTCTAACTTTCTCTTAAACATAGTAATTGTATCAGATTGACAACGTGCTCCAAATATCAACCATTCTTACTGTTAAAGTTTCATCCCTCAAATCTGTTTTAAGGCTCTCAACTGTCATCTTAAAACCTTGCTCTCAAAAAGTCCCAATTATTCTTCCCCAGATTCCCTTCAATTTCCTCCAGATTCTACCACTCACCTGTACACTCGGAACACCTTACTGTAGTGACTGAATAATCTACCAAAATAAATTTATTTGGGATATAGGAAGGAATTAGAATCTCAAATGTAAACCCATATAGTCAGCGTATATGATCATTAATGATATTTCCTCCATATACTTTGAAATGGCAGAGTTACCATTCATGTTACTAAGTATAATAATTATTGCTTTCTCTCAGTTATATGAATGGTGCTGCAGAATAAACGATAAGTGGAAAGAGTGGTGGTCCACCCTCACCTCGCCTCCCGTCTCCCGCCTGTCCCTCCCTTCCCCCCCCCCCCCCCCATCCAACCAACCAGTACCAGTTGATGGGGGGGGGGGGGGGGGGGGAGGATGTCGGGAAGGCCAGGAGAAGGTAACAATTCTGACCCCATACTGGTTCTCCGACAATTAAAATGTGTAATTCAAACAAGATGCATGTGCAATTCAAACATTTTTTAAGCACCTTTGGTTGCTGGAACATATTCAAGATCAGTAAATATTATGCCAATACCAGGGGCAAGATTATGAACCTCATCTACAATTATTGTTTCAATGTAATTACTCATTAATCATTGACAAAAGTGATTTTGTTGCGCCGCTTATCACAAACAAATCTCTACCATTGTAGCCCACATCAACATTCCCATTGTTCACAATTAGCTGGCTTGATCAGATGATCATGAAATATTAGGTTATCAAAAATTGTTTCGAAATTCATAATAAAAGTAACAATTGAATAGATTAAAAAAAGTATAGAATATGTAGAAAAAACTGTAATTTAGAGAAATAATTTAATCCTTTTTCAAATGGTTCCGCAGAGTGTTTTATATTTGAACTGGATGATCACTTCTTTAAAGTCATCCTGATAAACAAACTGCAACATGTTAACCCCCACAGGAGCTAATGCATTATTAAATGTATTTGAGTAATAAACTCCTCACTTTGATAAAATAAATTTTGCATACTGACTGGTCTGTGCTCATCAGTCTTGAAGATAAATAAACTGACGGTGGTTACATTTTCAGATATGAGTTTTACATTGGTGATATAAATCATGAAATGTTAGTGATGATAGTAAATTAAAGTACACTTTGGCTGTTGACAGTGTGTACCCTTCTAATAAATTAGCCTTCCATATTATTGAAGCATGGAGCAAGTTTATCTTATATGGTTTAACAATCTTTTTTTGGTGGATTATCAAAGCAATCTTTCAAAATTACTGAATTTACATGCATTCAACATTGTAAAAATGGACATAAATTCTGACTTCATGCCTTCTGGCACAATAATTCAATAACTTCACCTGCATAAATAGTACAGTTCTACCTTTTCATAATATATCAACAGTGATATCAGATGCAGCACGCTGGGGCCTAAACTTTTGACTACCAAACTGGGACTTTAATAATAAAAGATAACACAAAGTGCTAGAGTAACTCAGTGGGTCAGGCAGCTTCTCTGGAAAAAATAGTTAAGCAAGGTTTCGGGCCAGGATTGTTCTTCAGACTGATTTTACTTGTGGTAGAATCGGGAAGAGGGGTTGGGGCAGGACAACGCCTGGCAAGTCATAGAGTGATAGAGTACAGCATGGAAACTGGCCCTTCAGCTCAACTTGCCCAACCAGCCAACATGTCCCAGCTACACTAGTCCCATCTGCCTGTGTTTGGCCAATATACCTCCAAATCTGTCCTATCCATGTACCTGTCTACTGTTTCTTAAACATTAGGATAGTCCCAGCCTCAACTACCTCCCAGCCTACTCAACCTCTCCCAAAAGCTCAGACCATCTAGTCCTGGCAAAATCCTCGAAAATCTTCTCTGTATCCTTTCCAGCTAGACATCTTTCCTATAACATGGTACCCAGAATTGAACACCACACTCTCACCAATGTCTCATACAACTGCAACATGACCTCCCAACTTCTATATCGTGATCTGTGGATTCAGGTAAGGGGAGGTTTGATTGGCAGCTGGGTGGTCAAAAGCTAGAGATGTGAAGAAGGCAAAAGGCTGTGAGATAAGGAAGGATGATGCGCAAAATGTGCAGCCAGAGGAAGGGATATAGGTGGAAAGGGACACGGGTAGAGGAAAGGGTTGTTGTTGGCAAGTTACTGTATTTCCCGGCAATGAAGATACATCTGCGTAGAAGACGCACCCCCATTTTGAGTTGCGAAATTTTGAGAAAAGGCTGGCGGGACAATCCGCATGTTCAAAATAATAAATAAGCAAAAATAAAGAAAGTAACAATTCAATTTGCCCAAGGCTTCCAGATCTCCTCCATTCTGAATGACTGAATGGGTGGGGGGTGGAGAGTGACGGCAGGTGGAGAGATGGTGTGAAAAACAGGAGCACACCGGGACAAGTTGAATCAGTTGTGATCTTATTGAATGACAATACTAGTTCAAGGGAACAATTGAGGTTACTCGCGCTGACACAGGAGCTCCACCACCCGCTGTCCTGTTATCCATCGCCCGCTGACCCGCTCCGCTCTATGATCTTTGCTGTTGAAAGATATGGACTGGGCAGTGAATACCATGCAGTGTCACCCAGCGCAGCAAGTGAGGCAGTCGGAATTTAAGGATTTGCGGGAAGCGGCTGACATGAGCGAGCAGCAGGAGAGACGTGTTCAGACGGAGAGAACTGCCAGGAGGTGAGCAGGCCGGCAGAAGGCGCTGGCCGGTTCTGCTGTTTGGTCCCAGTGGCCGCTCGCAGCTACCCGAGCTACTTCCCTCCCCAGCCATAATGCAGTGGCTCCGTGCCCGGTGTGCCGCGGCAGCGGTGAGTGAGTTGCTGGCATGATCCCCGACCCCCTCCTTTTTAACGCTCCTGCCCGTGCTGACCCAGGCCAGACTCCCTACACACTGTGAAAGGAACTCTCCCCCCACCAGCGGCGCTGTCCTTTTACAGCCGCTTCCCATCAGCTGCCAGCAACGAGGGATAGACTTGGCTTTCCCTCAGTACTACAACATTGTTCTTGATGTTCCTATATTGAGGGATAGCCAAGTCTATCTTTCTTGGCTAACAACCTAACCTTTGGCCTCCAAGACGCAGGTAAATTTTCGTGCCTTATTTTTTGGTAAAAAATCTTTCCCGGCATCTTCATTGCCAGGAAATACGGTACCTAAAATTGAAGAATTCAACGTGCAAACCACTGTGTTACTACCCAAGCGGAAAACAAGGTGATGTTACTCCAGTTTGTGGGTGGCCTCACTCTTTCAGTGGAGGATGCCCAAGACAGAAAGGCCAGTATTGGGGGGGGGACACACACCACATTTTGTGCCCATTCTCTCCTTATTTCAGAGTTTTGTCTTCTTCCCATCTCCGACCTTTGTCCACCCTTCTGGCAATCAAACCCCTCACCTATATCAACCTATCACTTCCCAGGCTTTCTCCTGCCTCCATCACTCTTCCAACTTCCATCGCTCTCCTCCCCCCCTCCCCAACTACAGTCTGTAGAAGGGCTCAGATCCGAAATGTTGCTTATCCTTGTTCTCCAGAGATGCTGCATGACCTGTGGAGTTCCTCTAGCATTTTGTCTTTCATTGTAAATCTGCATCGGCATTTTAATAATCCCTGTTTATTGTATTTCAAGGATTTAGATGCCATACTTTAAAGATATCAGTGCTGGCAGTCTGTATTTTTTTAGGAGAATAGAACAGGACAATCATATTTCCATTTATTATGTTCATTGGTCATCTCATAAGAATTAATTAGTGGAAAATTCAGTGGGCATCATTCCCTCAAACAGGTTGGGTCACAAACAGGTTTGGTCACAACCTAAACAAAATTATTTTTAAACTTCCTCTCAAACGCTGCCTAGATCGAATTAAAACTGTTTATCAATTTTGTGTCCATCCACAAAAGAGGATTTATAATAAGTATTCAATAATTGGGAATTTGATGGTCCTAGATGAGGATTTTCCAGGCTATTAGATGTTATTCCCAACATGCATTTATTTTGTTTGTTTCACATATTAGAGTACAGGTGCACAACCTTTTATCCGGTGTTCCAGAAACCGAAAAGCTCCGAAAACCGGCCATTTTTTCCAGATGTCGTCTGCGCACCAAAGCTCGCGTTTGGCGCCAAACTTGACCCAAAACGACCCACGGTCAACCCAGGTCTGTACTACTGTAGCGGCTGCCTCCTCCCTGGAAACCGGGAGACGCTTAAACATCTGTAAATCATTGCTTAAATGTTAGTCAGTTAGTTTGGAGGGCTTTTATGTGAAGGGGGGTGAAGGGGTAAACTTTAATTCTTAGTCCCCTACCTGGTCGGAGAGGCGGGGAGCGGTCAATGCCTTACCGGGTCGCTGTGCAGTAAGCTCCGCAGCGCTGTGGCCGGTGGGGCTGCGGGCGGTGCGGTTGTAGCTCCGACCCCGGCAACTCTACCCCTGGCTGCGAGGCGCTCCAAATCCAGCGCGGCCCGCGGCCGGACGCCCCAGCTCCGCGAATGTCGGGAGTCGGCGGCGTCGCAGCGCTGGGATATCAGCGGGGAGCGGGCAATGCCTTACCGGGTCGCCGTGCGGCAAGCTCCGGAGCGCTGTGGCCGACACACAACATCGCGGAGCGTCGCTGGATTTGGAGCCACGCAGCCAGGGGTAGAGTTGCCGGGGTTGGAGCTCCAACCGGCGCCGCCCGCGGCCGGACGGAGCCCCCAGCTCCGCGGCTCCAAATCCAGCGACGCTCCGCGATGTTGTGTGTCGGCGGCCACAGGCTCCGGAGCTTGCCGCAATCCGAGCGCTGCGACGCCGCCGACTCCCGACATTCCCGGAGCTGGGACGTCCGACCGCGGGCGGCGCTGGATTTGGAGCGCCTCGCAGCCAGGGGTAGAGTTGCCGGGGTCGGAGCTCCAACCGGCGCCGCCCGTTGGGAGTCGGAGCCCCCAGCTCCGCGAGGTTGGGAGTCGCCGACCAGGTAGGGGACTAAGAATTAAAGTTTCCCCCTTCACCCCGACTCCACCACCACCACATAAAATCCCTCCAAACTAACTGACTAACATTTATGCAATGAGTCTCCCGGTCACCCGGGAGGAGGCAGCAGCTCCAGACTTTTCAAGCCGCCCGCGCTACCTACCTAATCTACGCTAAAAATCTTCCATTCTGAAATCCGAAAATGTCCGAAATCCGACAAGTGTCTGGTCCCAAGGCTTTCGGATAAAAGGTTGTGCACCTGTAGTATGATACATTTTCTAGTGAGAAAAAGGGAAGAAAACTCTCTGGAACCTTTGTGTTCTTCAATCTTGCAATAATGACAATTCTATGAATGATTTGTCTGATCCACACATCACCTATGGCAGCTCATGGCTAGCATCAAAGCAACAGCAGAGTTACCAGCACATTAGTTTTGTTTTCAGGATTTTCAGCCTTTTCCGTAATATATCCTTGCAAAAATTAAGGCTTTACTCTACCCCAACTGTACCAATTGTCACGTAACGTTGGCTTCTTCAGGAACCAAACTACTTTATTAATCATGCAAAAGCTGAGCTTGTCTTTAGCGCAAAACTTAAAAAGCATTAATATATATCCTTTTCAAGAAAACATTGAAAATAGGGCTCTTTCAAATATAATAATTTGTTAATTTTTTTTCATATTAATTAGAATAACTTTAAGCAGCGCTGAAACCATCCCCAGAAAACTAAACGTGGTTTAAGGAGCAAGGTTAATATTTCAAAACAAAACCCAGAAGCCATTCATTTAAAACTCAGCAGCTACAGTGCACAACATGTGACTTGCAGGTTGTTTCAGTAATCCGCATATCCTTCAAAGCTGGCTCCAGGTCCTGTGGCCCCACAGGTTTACTGGTTGTCAAGAGACTTTTAATATCTAGTTTTGAATGCTTGTAAATCACTGCTTAATCAAAAATTGACCGTAAGAATTAATCGTACTATTAAATCATAAATTATTAAAAATTAAACCTTGAGGTTAATAAAAAGTTAAAAATAACGGAAACACCAGAAAACACTTAAATACGTTTAAGTTGATTATTCAAGAAAAGTAAACAACCTGACATTTATTCATATCCCTGCAGCACTGCTCCTCTGTTCACATGAATAAACTCATGTCAGATCTAACCTGACACAGGTTCAGTGGGCAGATTTTCCAACATAACTGCTGGGAAACTGCAAGAGATCAGTGCTCTGCTGCTGAACCCTGTGTGAATCCAATGACTGAACACAGTCAGAATGGTCATGGTGAGATGCACAGGTGTTCAACATTTGTGTGACTGATGGTCAGACACATTTCAGATTGCGAACTTGATCTGTGTAAAAGTTGTGCACCACTGTTCAAATCAAATAATAATTATAAAAAATGATAAATGGTACACTCCCACTATCACGCTTATAAAGTTGTCTCCTTATTTTAAACATTATTGAAGTGTTTTAAAATTCTTACCCTTTGACTTCGTAATGTGACTCCAGCAGACTTGAAATCTGGAAATTTGATACCTGCGGTTTCTGGTACAGTCTGTAAAACAAAAAATAGGCAGAATATGTTAGAACAGAGCCATGTAGGAGTCAAAGGATAATTGTGGAGGGGTGTTTTTCCGATTGGAGGCCTGTGGCCAGTGGTGTGCCACAGGGGCTGTTTCTGGGTCCACTGCAGTTTGTGATATACATTAATGGTCTCAATGACAATTTAGTTAATGCTGTTAATATGTTTGCAGATGATACCAAAATTGGTGGTACTGTAGACAGCAAAGAATGATATCCAAGTTCACAAGATTTAAATTAGGCCACTTTGGTATGTCAAACCAGGATAGGACTTACACAGTAAATGGTAGATTCCTGGAGAGTGCTACACAACAGAAAGGTCAGGGAATACAGATGCTTGGTTCCTTAAAAGTGGTGGGTCTGATGGATAGTGCAAAGAAGAGGGCATTCGGCTTGCTTTTTCTTCATAGGGAAGTGGATTGAGTGCAGAAGTTGGGACAACATGATACCACTATACATGATGTTGGCCAGACAATGGGAGTATTGTGTGGAGTTCTGGGTTGCCCAACGATAGGAAGAATGTCATTAAATTACAGAGGGTGTAGAAGAGATTCACCAGGATGTTACATAGACTTGCTGGCTTGAGATATAGGGAGAGATTGAGTAGGCTGGAACTTCTTTATTTTGACATGTCAGAGGCCGAGTGGTGACCCTTCAGAATGAGGTGTACAATATCATGAGGGCTTAAGGGCATAGATAAAGTGAGCGTTCAGTCTTTTTCCCCAGGGTAGAGGATTTTTTTTTCAATCTGAGGGTAGTCCATATCTGGAATGAGCTGCCAGCGAAAGCTCTAGAAGCAGACACAATAACGACTTTAAAATACATTTGGACAGATATATGGATAGGAAGTGTTTAGAGGAATATTGGACAAATGTATGCAAATGAGTCTTGCCCAATTTGGAACATGGATTAAAGTCTACTTAAATTCACTTTGGCAAATAGGAATGTTTATATGCATAACTTTGATGCATGTCCTGTTGGCTAAATGCTTAAAAACATCAACTTAAGCTAGTGACTTCTGGTATGCATTATCAATGGCAGAAGCAGAGAGCAATACCAGGAGGGGTAGTTTGAATGTTACATTTTTTGGCAATTTGATGTCATTGGGATGTGCGGAATTTATTGAGGTGGTGGTTGATGAGCCATCTACTTGATCTGCAGCAGCATTCTATAATGCTGTTGGACAGAGAATTGCTGGATTTACAGCCAATGACCATTAACAAATGACAAGGCAACAAGAAAGTCCAGATGCTGGGAATCTGAAATAACACTTATGCTAGAAACCTCAGCCGGTCAGGCAGCATCAGTGGAAAGAGAAACAGAAACAGAATTAACGTTTCAAGTTGAAGACTTCTTTAGAACTCGTGTCTTCTGTTTGTCCTACAGATGCTGCTTTTGTTTTTATTTTCTAAATCTATGTCAGAATGGTGTGATACAAAGGAACCTAGATATGCTGGTAGACAAAAATGCTGGAGAAACTCAGCGGGTGAGGCAGCATCTATGGAGCGAAGGAAATAGGCAACGTTTCGGGTCGAAACCCTACATCTCCTATCCTTGGTCTTTTTCGCTGCAGCATTCAGATTTCTGTTACTGCCAGAATAGCCAAGAAAAGAAAAGTTGTGCACTATGCAGCCACTGTGCAGAGTGAAATGTATGTTTTGGCTACTTACAAGTTATCAGTCAAGCATGTTGTTTGGTTCTAGATGGGACTGAGCTTCTTGAGTAGCAGTGGAACTGGCCACAAGGACTATTCCATTGTACTCCTGTTTTGAGCATGCAGATGAATATCAAGAAGCAAGTCACTTAATTAGTAAACCAAGCATCTGACACTCTCTTGTAACCACAGTGTTTATGTGTCTGGTGAATGGCAGATCTCAGAAGATTGTGGGAGATTCAGCAAATGACAGGTGGTAAGGCAGGGTTTTGATAGAAATGGTCTTTGACAAGCACCATTGCCCACTAATCTCCTATGTGGGGCCTTATCAAATGCTTTCTGAAAGTCCAGGTACACTACATCCACAGGCTCTCCCTTGTCCATTTTCCTAGTTACATCTTCAAATAATTACAGAAGATTAGTCAAGCATGATTTTCCCTTCGTAAATCCATGCTGACTCGGACCAATCCTGTTACTGCTATAAAAACATTCAGCTATTTCATCTTTTATAATTTACTCCAGCATCTTCCCCACCACCGATGACAGGCTAACTGGTCTATAATTCCCTGTTTTCTCTCTCCCGCCTTTCTTAAAAAGTGGGATAACATTAGCTACCCTCCAATCCACAGGAACTGATCCAGAGTCCATAGAACATTGGAAAATTATCACCAATGAATCCACGATTTCTAGAGCCACTTCCTTAAATACCCTGGGATGCAGGCCATGAGGCCCTAGGGATTTATCAGCCTTCAGTCCCATCAGTCTATCCAACACCATTTCCTGCCTAATGTGGATTTCCTTCAGTTCCTCCGTCACCCCAGATCCTCTGGCCACTACTGTATCAGGAAGATTGTTTGTGTCCTCCTTAGTGAAGACAGATCCAAAGTACCTGTTCAACTCATCTGCCATTTCCTTGTTCCCCATAATAAATTCTCCTTTTTCGGTCTTCAAGGGTCCAACTCTGGTCTTAACTAATTTTTTCCTCTTCACATACCTAAAGAAGCTTTTACTATCCTGCTTTATATTCTTGGCTAGCTTACCTTCGTACCTCATATTTTCTTCCCGTATTGTCTTTTTGGTTAGCTTCTGATGTTCTTTAAACATTACCGAATCCTCTTGCTTCCCGCTCATCTTTACTACGTTATACTTCTTCTCTTTTATTTTTATACTGTCCCTGACGTCCCTTGTCAGCCATGGTCGCCCCTTTCTCCCCTTGGAATCTTTCTTCCTCCTAGGAATGAACTAATCCTACACCTTCTGTATTATTCCTAGAAATATCTGCCATTTTTGTTCCAGTCATCCCTGCTAGTGTATCTTTCCAGTCAACTTTGACCAGCTCCTCCCTCATGGCCCCATAGTCTCCTTTATTCAACTGTAACACTCTCACGCCAAGAAGCTGGATGCTGCCCTCAACAGCGCCCTGCGGACTGTCTCTGGATGCCTACGAGCCATCCCAGTAAACCAACTGCCCGTCCTCGCTGGCATCATCCCAGCCAACATCAGACGAGAAGCCCTCTCTCGAAAGGCACAGACTAGTGAATCCCACCTCCTCCATCAGATCGTCACAGAGACACCACGACGAGTGCGCCTCCAGTCACGGCGCCCCTTTGCCACGCATGCCCAAGAGCTGCTCTGCACAACACCGGCTGACGCTTCTAAGGCCGCCTGGGTCAAGACGAGATGGAAAGACCAGTGGAAGTCAGCGGAATCATCTAGGCAACACCAGTACATCAATGACCCCAAGGACGTCCCTGGCCAGGACCTGCCCCGAAAGCAGTGGACAACCCTCAACCACTTGAGGACAGGCATCGGACACTATGGAGTAGCGATGAAGAAGTGGAGCCTCGTGGACAGCGCCTCCTGCGATTGTGGGGACCCAACATAGACAATGGAGCACATAGTCGCCAGTTGCCCAAAACACCGGCCACCGAATGGTGAACGAGGTCTGATTGACCTGGACGATGACACATTGGCCTGGCTCGCCTCAACAGAGCTGCAGGTCTAAAAGACATGCAACAGAAGAAGAACTGTAACATTGACACCTCCGATCTACCCTTCTCCCTCTCCAAGTGTAGATTAAACCCGACCATGTTATGGTCACTACCTCCTAATGGCTCATTAACCTCGAGGTCCTTTATCAAATCTGGTTCATTAGGTCAAAGCTGACCCTTCTAACATCAACCTTATTCTCCCACTTATTTTCCAGTATACTGTCCTCTCTCATGCTCATCAATTCAATTCACCAGCCACCCATCTACTCTTGGGGCAATCTGTAGTTGCCAATTAACTTACTGGTACATCAGTGAAATCTGGGAGGAAACTTGAGGACCTGGGTGAATCCACACAGTCACAGGGAGAACTTGCAAACTTCACACTGACAATATCCAATATTAAGGTGGGAACTATGCAGCTGCATCACAAATTGCTACATCACTGTACTGCCCAGTGCTATGCTGAAATAGATTTATTATTAAATATAACATTAGAATTTTAAACTGGTTGATCACATTCTACAGAACAAACACTTCAATTACATCAAAAGAATCAAAGACCTGAGCCTGAAATTCTGATCTGAAACAATGTTTTAATAATAACTATGTCTCTGGCATAAGAAACTAAGATGGATTTCTGATAATTCTATGAACAACTGTATCTGTGAATCCAGACAATGAGGTGTCTATGCCAGTAATTGCATTCAACATTCGTGCTTTGACAAGTGACCTATGAATGGCCACGAGGGAGTGTTGAGAAAGTAATGAATGTTATGGGGAGGTTCAGAAAACAATCAAATGTTCAATTGGAATACCAGTTTACCAGGAGAATTAGAATACAAAAGAGTTAAAATGATATGTCATGTATATACACAAGATCTGGAGTAATATGCCCAATTATTGATACCTTTGCTTAGAGTTACACTGGTCAAAGCAGTAATGTGGTATAAACTTATCGGAATAAAATCTGGACTCTGAATACGGAGAATGTTATAGGAGATTTCATCGTAGTTTCAAGATCAAGGGGAGGAACCAAAAGATTAGATATAAATTATTTCTGCTGATTGGGGAATCCAGGACAATGAGCCACTGTTTTAACATGGAGATCGCCCTTTCTCGAATAATATTAGAAAAATACATTTATCTGCAGTGTAGTAGAAACTTAGAACTCCACTGCAAATCGTGCTTTACAAGAATACATCAAGGCAATGCAAAAGAGAAGATTAAACAGAATGCAGAATAGTGTGACAACTGCAGAGAAAGTGAAGGAAAAAGCTGCAAGGGCTGCAACAAGGTAGATTTGGAGAACAGTAATTCAGCCTTAGAAACATAGACATAGAAACATAGAAAAATAGGTGCAGGAGTAGGCCATTCGGCCCTTCGAGCCTGCACCGCCATTCAATATGATCAATATGATCCAACTCAGTATCCCATCTCTGCCTTCTCTCCATACCCCCTGATCCCTTTAGCCACAAGGGCCACATCTAACTCCCTCTTAAATATAGCCAATGAACTGGCCTCAACTACCTTCTGTGGCAGAGAATTCCACAGATTCACCACACTCTGTGTAAAAAATGATTTTCTCATCTCGGTCCTAAAAGACTTCCCCCTTATCCTTAAACTGTGTGACCCCTAGTTCTGGACTTCCCCAACATCGGGAATAATCTATCGGGAATAATAGCATGAGAGAGGTCTGATAGGAAAGCAAAGATGGTGGAAAGACAACGGTGTGGGTGGTCCTTAAATGGGTTTGCTACTTCCCCAAGGCAACAAGTGTTAAAGACGGTGGCTTCCATGATAGAATTGGCTGCATTCACAGCTCTGCAATTTCTTGTTGTTTGGGCAGAGCAAATGCTATAACAAGCTGCATTACATCTGGATAGGATGCTTTCTATGATGCATCTGGAGAAATTATAAGGTCAACGGAGACATACTGAATTTCTAAAATTCAGTAATTTATTGAACATAATAAAAGGGGCAATTCTGGGTTCATATATCAGCCTGATCTTATTTAAAGACGGGGCAGATCAAAAGGTTAAATAGCTTATTCTTGTTCCTCTGTAAGACTGGTCATTCAGCAAAATTTCAAGCTGAATAATCTAATTTATTTCTCATCCTAAAATCCCAGTGATGCAGATTTTTGATCTTTTACCATCAGCAACTCTGTTAAAATAATTGAGACACAAATGGATATGTATCTAGAGTATCTATTCCATCTAGTTATAAGTTGCCTGCAACCATGCCAGTGAAGTGCTTTAATGAGAAGTAGTTGCTGGGAGAAACAAGTCAACGCCTTTTTTGGGCAACTCTGTCTGGGGGGGAGGGAAGGGGGGGGGGGGGGGGGGGGGAAGAGAGCGGAAGTGGGGGTGAGAGCAAGGCCAATTCAAATTCTCTATTATTTTTCTTTGAAAAAAATACCCTGTGATTTATGGAGTCTCACCGGTTTTTCTGTTTCTTTTTTCTGCGGAAGTTTCTTTTTTGCTGCCTTTCGCTCTGCCCTGCGCATTTCTGTGGTGTTGTCTGCAGCTATGATGAGTTTCTGTAAATCCTGTGTTTTCTTTTCTCGTTCTTTTTTTCTCATTTCAATTTTCCTTAATTCTTGTATTAAGTATTCTTCTTCAGCCACCTATAAAAAAAGGAAAGAGTTAAGTGTTACATTAAACTAATTCTAATGCCTCGTTGAATAGATGCATACTATTGTACAACTTTAGAGGTCAATTTCTCTGTTAATGCACTGTGAGCCTTTTTTTGGAAGATGGGCAAAGAGAATTTGTTTACCGCTAATTTCCCCCTTATGTGCGAGTAACCACACTGCTGTGGATCAGAAGGTACATTTTGGGACGATGCAGAAATCGGTCTCTAAAACTAATAAAATATTTTGCAACAGAAACACAAGAAACTGTAGATGCTATAATCTAGAGCAAAATACAAAGTGCTGGAGGTCAGGATACATTCGTGGAGGGAAATGATTTTGAGATAGCTGACTTCAGTCTAGTTTCAGTCAGATATTTATCAGTCTCTAACTAAATGTGAAAATCTTTCACCATGATCACATTACTCTACACATCCCATACTTTAAGGTTATTAATTAATCCCATTTTGTTTTACACATGGACAAATCAAAAATAGTCTTTTCCCTGCTTGGATCCACAATCCTTTTTTTCTATGAAACTCAAATTACTCTAATGTGGATTATCACTCCTGTAAGAAACAGCAACGTCACTGCTTTGATATTGAAATATGTTTTTAAATGGATATATGTTAATTTAGGCATACAAATGTATTTAACATAGCAGACGACTTTCAAGCTTCTTATTTAATGCCAGATAAACTTATCTCTTGCTTCACATGGTGGCAGACCTGATATGTATTTAAGTAATTTGTTTATTTTTCATTCCAACTGCAAAATAAAAAATTGTCTTTCATTTTACACACCGAGCAGATTTTTTTTTACCTGCTCTGGTGTTCTATTGTACAGTCTCTCAAGCTGCTCTTTTCTCCGTCTTTCGTGCCCAGCATCAAAAACAGAAAGCTTGGGATCAGCACCAGTTGGGGCTCGGATCTTTGTTAACTTTGCACAAATGCTATAATATCGCTCTTTCAGATCTTCTACTGAACGTTTCTGTAGGGGGAAAAAAATTAGAGATTAAAGAAATAAACTTATCGTTAAGCATTTGCCAAAATATATTTTGCTGGCTGAGGTACCGCCAGCTTTTACTGGTGGTACCTCAGCAATCCAGGAATTAATGTGATCAGCAATTGGATAGAGCAGCAAACAAGATAAAACCATCTTATGGACCATGTATGCCTGTAATGCAAGGACCTGGTACCTTTTGCTGATCCAATATTAACTTAATAGCAAATAACATACTGGACTGACATTTTTGTTACACCTGAACATATGTTTAAACGTATTCTTTCAGGGTTTTATATCTGAAATTTGTAACAATCGTTATGACATTCTGAAAAATACCAATTGGAATAGTTTGTAGGACCTAATTTGCCCCATCATTACGCAAGTCTCTCCCTTGCTAATAAATACATGAACAACATCATTTTATCATGTAGTTGTGAAGGAAAAATGGTGTCTATTGTAAGATTCTCAAATCTCTGCATGTCAATAAACACCATCTGATTGTTCAGTTGCCTTGGTTACTAGCTAACGGTACTCTCTCTACCCAAGTATAATTGATATTATGCAAAGATCCCAAACAGAAATGCTTGTGAGCTGCACTGATCAAATCCAGAACAAAATAAAACACAAGATTATAAATTATGGCAATTCAGCATGAATTACCTAAATAGACTAATTTGATAATAATGATTTGTCCATTTGTATCGTTGAACTCAACAAGATTAATTTTCAAAAGATCTAAAAGATAGAAGCCCAGGATGAGTTTTCAGGCACTGATGTTATCAATTGTAACTGCATTACAGTCAATCTCAAGTTTCCATTTTATAGCAAGCAGGCTCAGGTGAACTGGAAGAGCATGACATTTAGGATAAATATAAGCAACATCATCTGCAATGAATCCTGTTACTCAGATGATCCAGCATAATAAAACTAATTTACCATGTTACAGTCCACATTCACTATATCACGTCAGTCTCACCCAGTCTAAGAATCAAGAAACAGTTGAATCCATTAAATTGCTTACAGCAATACTAACTCTTTGATTTAAAAGTCATTCCAATACGAGTAATAGATTTGTATTGAACTCAGTGGTGTAGATTTCCAGATTTTGTTTATCCTTTAATTTTGTGGGTTCAGTGATGTCTGTGAAACGTTCACTCCTGTTACCCTGTATCAATGTGTTTTTAAGAGAATGCACTGTATGCTTTGAATATCATCCTGTCACTTAAGTGACGTAATTTTTTTAAACTATTAGTTACAGAAAGAAGTAGCTAGATTTTCTACTGGTTCCTTCGATGTTTATTACAAATGGGGACCATAGATACAATTGTAAACCGTAACTTAAATGAAGAAACATCTGAAAATAACTGCTTGAGATTAGAATTTGTATTTCCATTGTGACGTTAGGATATCTCCAAGAACAAATTTTCTTAAAAACTGTTGAACTATAGAGAAAAGTATAATATATACTGGTCTATAAAAAAAGTCCACAAAATGAACAAATTATTTTCTTCACATAGACACAAATGCTGGAGTAACTCAGCGGGTCAGGCAGCATCTCTGGAGAAAAAGAATAGGTGGCGCTTCAGGTCAAAACAAAACGTCACCTATTCCTTTTCTCCAGAGATGCTCTCTGACCCACTGTGTTATCCAGCATTTTGTGTCCATCTCTGGTATAAACCAGCATCTGCAGTTCCTTCCTACACAAATTATTTTCCTAACTAGAAATTAATACACATTTATATTGCTCACAGGTGTTTACGTTTTCCAGTGCTTACCAGGTTCTATCTATTCATTTTGGCTCTACTCACCCTGAACTGCTGGTGGTCATAACGGTCATGGATGACAATAAAACGGAGATCAAAGCGCTTGCAGAGGTCAAAGAGATGGTCTGTTTCTGCTTTGGTCCATCCATCATCATGTAGACACATCTGATATTCTTGCTCTGAGTATACAGGCACCTGAACAGCCTATAGATTGCAAATAAATTTACTTTTGAACTTTCCTCAATAAAAAATAAGCTAAATATAAATTTGTGGAATTTCTGGACAGCTGCAATTCCGACCCTTTCAATGTCTGGATAACTGGAAGTTTCATTTTTATAGTCTATTTCAATTGTCCTTAAAAATTGACGAGGATCTAACTTTGATCACATACAGTCACAAGAGCAAATATGAAAAATATGACAGCCAAATTAATGTTGCCTGCATTAATTCAGAAAAATGATTTCTTTGATTAAAAGATTCAGCATGAAAACAGGCTCTTCGGGTCACTGAATCCATGTCAACCTTCAATACCCATTCACACCAGTCCTATGTTATCCCACTTTCTCATCCATTCTCTGCACACCAGGGGTAATTTATAGAGGACAATTAACCTACTGACCTGCACGCCTGTGGCATGTGGGAGGAAACTGAGCATCCGGGGGAAAACCCATTGTCACAGGGCGAACAAGCAAACTCCTTGTAAACATCACCCAAGCTCAGAATGGAACCCGGGTCTCTAATGCTGTGAGGCAAATGATGGTGACTGTTACAGGGATTGCAGGGCTTGAGTTGGATGGAGAGGCTTCGGCTATTTTTCCTGCAGTATAGGAGGCTGAGGAGAGACCTTACAGAGGTACATAAAATCAAAAGGGGTGTAGAGAAGACGGATGGTCACAGGCTTTTTCCAAGGATAGGGGAGTCTAAAGCTACAGTGCAGAGAAATAATTAAAAAGGACCTGAAGGGCTGGTTTTTCACATGGAGGATGGTGGGTTTAGGGAACAAGCTGTAAACCTGGATACAATTACAATGTTTAAAATACTTTGGACATGTACATGGATAGCAAGGGTATACAGGGATATGGGCCAATCACAGGCAAACGCGCCTATCTCCGATGGACATATAGGTCTTCATGGTCAAGTTGGGCGGAATGATCTGTTTCTGTGCTATAAAGCTATGGCACTGTAACTCTAAATGTGCAACCTGACCAAGCATACATTAAAACTAGAATACTACAGGCAGAATCATATAATTCCCATCATATCTAGTCAATCCAGTACATCCTCCAGAAAATAATATGCACTAGCACAAACGATAGACCATTTTGTTTCCAATTTCTTTAATTACATTCATGTATTTTACCTTATTAAACCGAGCAAATGGGTAATCTTTGCCTTCATCTGCTAAACGTCTCCAATGGTAAAATATTGCACCATCCTTCCTGGCAGGGTTGGTAAAAGGCATCCACTTCCATGGTCGTACCTTCTTACAGCCAAGCTTTGCCTTAACAGTCCTGTAACCTTGGGTTGTGTCACTTGGAAGCAATGGTGGGGCATCCCTGTTCACAACAATGAAAGAGAGCGAATTGTGAGATATCAACTTTCTGTTAATAAAAGTTACTTCTACTTTATATGACTGGAATTCTGTCCTTTGTATCAACCTTCTAACTGCAAAATGAAATATTCAATATTTTTAATTTTATTTTAATTTGGACATGTCTAATTTATTTGTCAGTTTATTCTTGAACTAGAGCGACTGTCTCACAGCACCAGAGGCCCAGAGTTGATCGATGTCAGGTGCTGCCAATGTGGAGTTTGCATATTCTTCCCATGACTTTGCAAGTTTCTTATGGGTGCTCCGGTTTCCTCCCACGTCCCAAAGACATGCAGATTTATAGGTTAATTGGCTTCTGCAAATGTGCTCCCAGTGTGTTAGAAGTGGATGTGAAAGTGGGATTAAAACAGAACCAGTGTGAATGAGTGATCAATTGTCAATGTGGGGTGTGGACTTGATGGGGTAGTGCCTGTTCTATGCTGTGAAAAAATCTCAAACAAACCTATCAACATTGATACTCTTGAGTGGTCAAGATGTTATCAACATACTTGGAAATCGGTTTGCAGTTAGACCAGGGAGTTACATTGTCAGGATAATGATAACCAGATCATATTGGAAGGGGCAGTTCATACAAGCCACGAGTCCACGAGATAGTGAAGTCAGGGTAGAGCAAAATTGATGAGATAAAACTAAAAGAAAGGAGAAATGTGGAAGACAATTCACACTATGTTAAGTCAACGCCAGGATTTTTACTGGGGTCAGTGAAAATGAAAATTAGATAATAACAAAGTTCTGTTTACTTGCATGTACATTAATGTCAGGAAATTCACAATAGTCAGGAAATGGTGTTGGGTAGACTGATGGGAATGAAGGCTGATAAATCTCCAGGATCTGATGGTCTGCATCCCAGGGTACTCAAGGAGGTGGCTTAGAAATCGTGGACGCATTGGTGATCCTTGACGCATGAATCGTGGCTCTAGAAATCGTGGACGCGTTGGTGATCATCAGAGAAAGAAAGGAATTATAGACCGGTTAACCTGACATCCCTGGTGGGGTAGATGCTGGAGTCGGTTATCAAAGATGTAATAGTGGCGCATTTGGATAGCAGTAACACGAGTCAGCACGGATTTACGAAAGGGAAATCATGCTGGACAAATCTCCTAAATGGTAACTTGTACCTCCATGCTGAGAGCATCGTTAAGATTCTAAATGATTTCTTTGCAACAGTCACCAGGGAAAAGGGTGCTTTCAAAATAATGAGGGAAGTGATAATTGACAGACTGGATACATTACAACATCGCAATATTAGGAAAGGCGATTGAACTTTAAGTACGTATATCAGCAGGACTGGATGGGTGCATCTTATGATTTTGAGGTAAGTATACTAGGAATTGGAGGGATACAAATCATAATTTTCCAATGCCCTTTGAATATGGGTTGGAGGGGAAGTCCGAAGAAGGGTCTCGAACCAAAACGTCACCCATTCCTTCTCTCTAGAGATGCTGTCGGTCCCACTGAGTTACTCCAGCATTTTGTGTCTATCTTCTGGGAAGTCTTAAGCAGATAGGTGGTTAAGAAATGTTATTCCTTCATTCCAAAATGGGAATAAGAGTATGCCTAAAGACTACAGACCAGTCAGATTAACCTCAGCGGTGGGAAAGCTTTTCAAAACATTGAAATGTGACAGCAATAAGAATTACCTGAAGGAAAATGGAGTAATTGAGACAAAGCAGCAGAGATCTGCTAAGGGCAAATTATGTTTAACCAATTTGATAGCTTTCTAACAGTTAATCAGAAATACAAATTCGGACTTTATTAATGAAAGCCAGAGAGTACAATGGTCGGGACGCATTGCTGCACCTTCATAAAGGACAAGGTCACTGATATAAAAGGGTAAAGAATAAAGAGCAACGTGAAAGAAACAAACCTGTAGCATGTGGTTGGATTATGGAGCGAACTGCCTGCAGAAGTGGTGGAGGCAGGCTCCATTGGGAATTGAATAAAAGTATGGTGAAGAAAAATCAGCAGAGCACCAAATAAATGGTTTTTGGGTTGTTCTGGGTCAGAGCCAGCATGGACATATGAGCTGAATGACTTTTGTGCTGTAACCAATCTATCAATCTCAGATTCTATAATTCTCCATGTGGTACTGCTATTCAATATTTATCGTGGGTCTCTAAACAGTCGAATGTAAATAAGGAATAGGAAGCCAATAATTAATCCTCTAGGGATTCCATTATTAGTGGCTGGATAGATACAGTTAGTGCCAACTATGCATGTCCCACTGGACGAAACAACAATGGAGTGGTACTGAAATAAAATGTAGCTAACCAACTTTGCAGGATGAATAAAGTACTTTGTTCTTGATTTATGATTTTGATTAGGACTGGCGTTGCTGTGGCAGCATCTTCACTAGAGACTACCAATGAGTTAAAAGTATTTAATTATTTCACAAATATGAAAATAAATGCTCAAGATTCCAGCATCATTCCTTTCTACTAAATCAATTAACATTTGTTGTTCATGAAAACCCACACTTCATTAAAAGTGCAATGTATCGTTATCTAAGGGATAACAGTAGAGCTCTCAGCAAGACAGCAAATGATAAACTAGTTACAACATACCCCATCACAAAACCATTCAGATGTCAATGATTCCATATGTAACAGTACAAAATCACTATATACCACTCGAAAAATAAACTTTTGGACCTGAACTAGGGGCTTGATCATGACCTAAGCCCACCTTAAGCTTTCCTTACAATTGTCTTGATTAGCCTTGGTAGGCTAGTTGTACTTGCCCCTTAATGCTGGGATTCAATTTCACCAAACAAGAGAGAAAATACTGATAAAAAACAAGGCGACAAATTGAACAATAGCACTGGAGGCAGATTTAACAGTAGTATTGGAGGGAAAAAAACATAAATTAATATCATCAGGTTGATCTTAAAATAATCAATAAGTTAAGGACTAAAAATAGAAGGGACTAATAAGGAAATCCACCAAACCAGTACAGTTCCATTAATTCTCCTGTAAGAACGGAGGGGAATGGAGATCAATGGAACTGAGTTTTGGAAACATAATAGAAATGAGATGTGCCTCCATTACAACATACGAATCCTAATGAAGCTTTAGATATCAGTGATTGACAACAGTTCTGTCGTAATTGAACCAGGAGATATTGCCTGGCAAGCTACCTGCTTTTCTGGGGGCAGGGTTTGTTGTTGTGACCCCCATGGGATTTCATCAATATTGCAAACGGTCCCATTGTTTCTCACAAGGGATTGACCCATCTCTAAAAACATGTTCCTATTGGATACATTTGAATTTTACCTTGTTAGCAATAAACACAAATGGTTTACCACCAAACCTAATTTCTGAGCCAACATTTCCTAATCACACGGCATAGAGGTTTTTTATAAAGATCAGAAAAAACCTTCATTTCATTAATATATTGCTATAATTATTGTGGTTACCAGATTGAAATCATGATTGTTAACAAACCAAACCAAGTGGATGAAATTCCTTCACGAGGCAGAATAGCTGGATATGTATCACCATCTTGTGGCCACAACATAAACTACATTTGCAGTTTACTTAGCTCACTTTTTGCAGTCTAGGCTTCTCTAGCAAGGCCAGCAATATTGACCATTCTTGTTGCATACAGGAATTAAATCCTTCAATTGGCGACGAGTTTCAAATGGAAGTGAATAATTTGCAATCAACAGTAAACATCCTCAAGGATCCTTTAGATCTTTTGATAGAAGGTCATTAATAAAGGTTACCCCCCCTCCCCATGTAATAGTCTGGAGGAATACTTGCCTTAATGCCCTGGGACTGGGATGATTGATGTCCAATGACCACAATCATCGTCCTTTGTGAGTGGAATGACTTCAACCATAAGAAAGTTTTCCCCTTGATGTTACAATCAATCAACTACTGTTTTGATGTCAAGAGAAGGTACTCTCATCTGACTTCTGGAATTTAAGCTTTTGTCCACAATCAGACCAAGGAACTAAGGTGGACTGAAGCCAGGTTATCCAGGTAAAACCCAAACTGGGCATCAGTGAGCAGGTTATTGCTGAGTAAGTGTAACCTGCTCCTCAACACCTCAAAGACGAAGGAGGTAATAATAGACTTCAGGAAAAACAAAACGGACATGGTACCACTGACCATCAGAGGGGACTGTGTAGAGAGGGTGGCGGATTTCCGCTTCCTGGGAATCCACATTGAGGAGGACCTGACGTGGAGCGTGAACACCACTGCGCTGCTAAAAAAGGTCCAGCAGAGACTGCACTTCCTGAGGGTGCTCAGGAAGAACAACATCACTCAGAGGCTGCTGCTGTCCTTTTATCGGTGCTCCATTGAGAGCATACTAACATACTGTGTATGCGTGTGGTACACCAGCTGCACAGCGGCTCAGAGGAAAGCGCTCCAGAGGGCCATTGACAACGCCCAGAGGATTGTCGGCTGCCCTCTCCTTACCTTGGAGGACCTACACAGTTCCCGCTGCACCAAAAAAACCCAGAATATAATAAAGGACATCTCCCACCCCGGACACTCCCTGTTTGAACTGTTGCCGTCAGGCAGACGGTACAGATCCACAAGGACAAGGACAAATAGACTAAAAAACAGTTTTTACCCCACTGCTATAAAAGCACTAAATGTGGCCGCCAAGGAACGCAGGGGCGATACAGACTAAGGGACTGTGGTAACGGTGAAATCGACAGAAGGATGGAGGGTTGGGTGTGTATGCGTGCTTTGTCTGTGATTTTTATTTATTTGCTTATCTTTATTATTTTACCGTGGATGTTTCATTAGCTTTAGAAATGTTTGAATGCTGCACTGACTGGCTGACATTTTAAATTTCGTTGTACATGGCCCATGTTACAATGACAATAAAGAAACTATTCTACTATTCTATTCTGATAACCCAGTTGACAACACGTTCCATCTCTTTGCAATAATTGTAAGCTGACCGATTGAGTGGTATTTAGCCGGATTGTTTTCTATGAACTGGAAATAAGTGTTATTTTTCCAATCAAGAGATTCCAGTGGTGTAAAATGGAACATCAGAAGGCACAACTTGTTCTGGAGCACAAGCCCTCAGTACTATAGCTAAGATGTTGTCTAGTCCTATAGTCTTTACCATATCCAGTGTGCCATTTCTTAATATCACATGGAGTTCATCAAATTAGCTGAAGATTGATTTCTGTGAAGGTAAATACCTCAGGCAGAAGTTAAAATGAATCAGCTACTGGACAATCCTGACTGAACTAGACTGTAAATGCTTCAATCTTGAATTTAACACTCAAATGCCAAATCCCACCACCACTGAGAGTAAAGCTGCCTTTGAAGGTTCCTTCTCTTGGTAGCTGTTTAATTTTCCACCACCTTACATAAATACGTGATACTACTCCAGAACTTTGCTCTGTTCCATTCAAAGATCACGAGCTGTTTGTTCAATGCTGTTTTTGCTGCTTGCAGCACTTGACTGAATGTGGTATCAGGGTGTTCTAGTAAAACTGAAGTAATTGATTGCCTGGAGAAAACATTCCCAATGATTAAGAGTCCTTCCTACACAAATGAAGATTGGTTATGATTGCTGAAGGTTTAATTTCCCCTCTCCTGGTAATTGCGTACAGTTTTGGTCTCCTAATCTGAGGAAAGACATTCTTGCCATAGAGGGAGTACAGAGAAGGTTCACCAGACTGATTCCTGGGCTGTCAGGACTTTCATATGAAGAAAGACTGGATAGACTTGGTTTGTACTCACTAGAATTTAGAAGATTGAGGGGGGATCTTATAGAAACTTACAAAATTCTTAAGGGGTTGGACAGGCTAGATGCAGGAAGATTGTTCCCGATGTTGGGGAAGTCCAGAACAGGGGATCACAGTTTAAGGATAAGGGGGAAATCTTTAGGACTGAGTTGAGGAAAACTTTTTTCACACAGAGAGTGGTGAATCTCTGGAATTAATTGTATCATTTTCTGGTATTGGATGCCACTGGGATCACTGCTGGGCCTCGCCAATTTACCATCTGTATTAATGACTTGAATGAAAGGACTGAATGTACCTTAGTCTGCTGATGATACAAACTTAGGTGGGTTACCAAATTGTCAGGAAGACAAAGCTGCAACGGTTAAGTTAATGAACACAAATTGGCAGGTCGAGTATATTCAGGGCTGCCAACTCTCACGTATCAAGGATGTGCCATTTCACCAATGTTATTTGCTTTAGCCATAGAACCCCTCACAGAGAGTATTAGAGTGCATGTGGGTATTCATGGATATGACACTAAATATACCAGCAACAAGATTTTGTTATATGCAGACGATGTACTTTACTAACTTTTACTAACTCCCAAGTTAGTATCCCAATTGTATTAAACGTTATAGAACAATTTGGTGCCTTTTCAGGTTATATAATAAATTGGAATAAAAATGAAATTATGCCAATAAAAGCTCAAGATCCTTCTCAACTCCAAAAATTTCCTTTCAGAATTGTTACCGAAAAATTTAGATACCTCAGAGTTTACGTGATTAAAAAATACACCTCCCTATTTAAAACAAATTTATCACCACTAATTACTAAACTAAATGCCCACATTCATTTCTGGAAAACACTCTCCATTTCCCTTATAGGTAGAGTAAATGCCATAAAGATGATCTTCCTTCCACAACTCCTATATTTATTTCAATCAATACCGGTATATCTCCCCAAAAGTTTTTTTAAAAAACGGACTCACAGAGGGAGACGAGGCGGAGGGCGGCTGTGGCCGGACAGCGCTGACCCCGGGGGTGCTGTCCCGATGGATGCGCTCCTTCGGCCGCTTACACCTTGCTCGGGTTCAAAGCAAAGATACTAGAGCATTTGGTTCAGAGCGCTCGGTCACCCTCCACAATTATTTACAGCGCAAAAATTGATCATTTTGGCGGTTTTTAACAGGTAAGAAAGTACTCATTTCGTGTGTTCAGTGTATGCGGGAGGTTGCCATGTCCTCCAGACGGATTGAGCTACTCCGTGCGTCACGCCCTTTGACCCGATGACCTTACGTGCAACCACCCTATATGCATTTTTACTTGCATTCGGCAACACATACTCAATTTTATTTTGAGAATGTTTTACCTTTCACTTTCTCTTCCCATCAAATTGCAACAATGCATAACTTCTCTAAAGTTCGCACCACAAAATTAAGATGAGTGTGTGATCTTTTGATAATTTGAAAGGAAGAAAATATTCAATGTAATCATTTCAAAAAGGTCCATAAACTGTCAATATAATCCAGCAGACTGGAATAAGGGGTAAAATAGCATTGCAATGCAGCTTTTCAGCCACAGGAGGCTGCTATAATTCTAAAGTTCAGCCTTATTTTTTAGTATAACCATAAAACTATATAAAGTGAGCAATGATATAAGCATGAAAGTTAATTTGCTTTAACTTACTTTTTGTCAGAATAAAGTAGAGCATAAACTTCTCTGTGCATTCCCTCTGGTCTCTTAAAAGTGAGCGCTTCTGCTGATTTCTTTGACTTTTTCTAAACATAAAGAGTTAGTGTTATCTGTTATCTTTAGCATTATGGAACGCAGTGATAGAAAAAAGTTGATGTATTTAAAAGTGTACAAAAGTGAGATAATCACAAAGTATAAAATATAACTAGAGGAAGAAAATTGGTTCATTATATATACACCTACAAATTTTATTCAGTACGTTAGCATCTTTAGAGGGACTCAGAATATTGTGGCGAGAATGCTGGAAACACTCACCAAGCTAACTCTTTCCACAAATACTGCCTGACCTGCTGAGTATCTCTGCATTTCCAATACTTGCAGATGTTTTGGTTTATCTTTCAACGTTCATTCTGGCTCGCAAAACTCTTTTTCTATCATCTCAATTAAAAAATATATATATTTAACTAAAACGTTAAAATATTCTTGCAATTTTCATTTCTGCTGAAGTTGAAAAGTTACTTAATTTTAACTTAAGGAACACCTCAATTATCTTTGTGAAGGATCTGTGAATTTATATATTAATTAGCCATACCTTTAATACTCACTCCATGGCAAATTAGCTGACCTGAGGCATAAAGGAATAATAACTGGCATAACAACCCCCAAATATGAGAGCGAATAAGTAATATTCATTAATATCTCTTGAACATGTGCATGAAATTAATAAATACAGGATTTGACATGACTGTGATATCACATGAGAGTTTGCAAATGAAAACATTGTCTGAGCATCAGCACCCTGCAACAGAGCTTGATTCCAACTTGGTCTTGCCACTCAACACCTTGCCCTTGTGGGAGCTGCTGTGCAAAACCACCACACATTAAAATAATCTAAGCTGTAACCTTAAGACACAATATAAATTTGCCTCATAGAATGTTAGGGATATCATAAACAATGCCAACAGTTATAGATTTGAAAACTGCCCTGCAATCATAGCTTAAGATGCTTTGACACTGACATCACTACTCTTGAGTGAGAAATGAGAGGCAGGAGATGCCAAATGGAGGTGGATACACCTTCTGAACAAGACAATTTGAAGTGCAATACCATCTAAACAATATAACCTCACCATCTTAATGAGCTAACTGGAGCATCATCTCAATAGCTTCCCTTGCAGAAATATCAGATACATTCAGCTCAGCCTAATATTGAAGGATCACACTTTGGTCATCAGTGCATCTGTGCCAATCCAAGAAGCCTTAGATAAGCCCAAGGAGGACTTCTACATTCAGCTTAGAAAAATAAAATCTGATCCTCATCCTAAAGGGAGACAATCTGATCCTCTGGAGCAACAGTCTGTCGATCCCTTCCTTTTTTATTGTTGCGTTAGTATGTGTTTAATGTATGTTTTAGTGTTCTTTAGCTTGTTTAATGTGGGGGTTGGGGGAAACTTTTTAAAATCTCTTACGTCTACGGAGATGCGATTTTTTTCTGTATCATATCTCCGTCCGCACTGCGGCCTAACATCGTGGAGCTGGCGGCCTCTTGCTGGAGACTGACTTCGGGAGCTGCAACCGCGGGAGCCTGCAGACTTACCATCGCGGAGCTTGTGATCCCTGTCGGGGATCGACCTCGGAGCTCCAACTGCGGGAGCCTGCGGACTTTAACATCATGGAGCTCGCGATCCCTGGTTAGAGACCGACTTCGGAAGCTCCAAGCCGCAGGAGCTTCGACCGCGCCGATCGCGGGAGCTTCGATCGCGCCGACATGGGAGTTTCGCCCGCCGGCTGCGGGAGCTTCAATCTCCCTGATGTTTCGACTGCCCCGACCGCGGGAGAATAAAGAGGAAGAAGATTGGACTTTATTGCCTTCCATCACAGTGAGGGATGTGGGTAATCTGCTGTGGTGGATGTTTATGTTTACTTATGTAGTTGTGTGTCTTGTTGCTTTTTTTTTAGTATGGCTGTATGGTAATTCGAGTTTCACTGTACCTTAATTGGTAAACGACAATAAACTGACCTTTGAACTTCAATAGGAGGACGGGAAGAAATGCAACTCTCCAGCAAGAAGGGGCCAATTCCAGCCAAATGGTCCGTGCCATGGCTTTACTCCCATTTCTTCAAATGGATAAGCACAAAACCACAAGGCAACAACCCCAGTTCAAATTCTGGCCCCCGTTACATTTTGTCAGTGTCCAAGTGAAGGCTCGTGAAGATGTCCGCACTATATGTACCAATGATTATGAACTGACTGCAGCCTAATATTCCCTAATATCTCCATCAATAATACTCCAAAACATCTATGTCAAAGAAAGTATTCCCCAAAAGGGTTAATACAAAGCTCAAAGATAAACGCACAATATCAATCCCACAATAGCATATTCTTTACAGCCTAGAAGCTAGAGTGCCCACAGGTTATATGCTGCCTTGAAGTCGATCATATAAAGAGACACTTGGTTGATCTAGTTTGATAACAATAGGAAGAGGAAATCAAGTGAGCTCACCACAAACATAAGAGCAAATTAATCCTAAGCATATGCATTCCCAGACTGGAAGTTCCACTTATACTCAAGGGAAAAATCTCTACAGGCACCCAAAACTGGTGGCTTGGCAAAAAAAAACATGATTTTTTTTAAAAACAGACGATGAATAGAGAAAGCACAAGAAGCTTGGCAATTCAATGACAGCCAATTGTACCGATTCTTCAGTCCAATCAAAACCATCTGCAGCAAAACACCTATAGCAAAACCCTGAGAAACATGGACCACTTTTCATATCTCAGGATATGAAATTTACCACACTGAGAGCCATGATGAGGACAATTTTCTCAGAGATTGAGAAACAGTCTGAATCCCTGCTGAAGTTCTAAAGCTTGGAGGTAAATAGTCACAAATTCACAATCTTACTATCCACATCTCGAAGATGCCATAATTAGGATCAACTTCAAGACCAACCGTTTTGTCCTATTGGCTGAAAATCAGTGGGGGTACTGTTCTTCTTGAGCAGTGCACATGAACTTCATTGCATGATATCTCCAAGGAAAATTCACTAACCGTGTCATCCAGTGCTCATTCCCAAAACTCATTAACGCCTCTGACTATCTATTGAAAGGAGAGTTGTGCAATCTCCAGCAGAAATTATTTTCCACTTCACGCTTGCTCCTTGCTGCCATTTTACTGCAAGCCACAATCATGATGAAAAAGTCTTTATCAGAGCTAATATCAGTGAAGACCAGAGTCAAACAAGACTGCATCATTGGCCCTACACTTTCTCTTCATTCGTTTTCATTGCAAAGTTGTCCCTCACCTCCAATAAATAGACAATACACAATAGGTGCAGGAGTAGGCCATTCGGCCCTTTGAGCCAGCATCACCATCCCCCAATCAGTACCCCGTTCCTGCCTTCTCCCCATATCTCTTGAAAGTATCCAGAGAACCGGCCTCCACCACCCTCTGAGGTAGAGAATTCCACAGAATCGCAACTCTCTGTGAGAAAAAGTGTTTCCTCGTCTCCGTTCTAAATGGCATACCCCTTAGTTCTTAAACTGTGGCCCCTGGTTCTGGACTCCTCCAACATCAGGAACATGTCTCCTGCCTCCAACTTGTCCAAACCCTTGATAATCTTACACGTTTCAATTATACCCTCTCATCCTTCCAAACTCCAGAGTATACAAGCCCAGCCACTCCATTCTCTCAGCATTTGACAGTCCTGCCATCCCATACTTCCCATTTTCCCAACTTGCCACCATTTAGATAGTAATCTGCCTTCCTGTTTTTGCTACCAAAGCGGATAACCTCACATTTATCCTGTGATTACCACAAAAATTACCACACATAAACTTCTCTGTGGTAGTGCAGTGATCTGCAGAACTGATGGGAAACGCTTTAACCTACAGCAACCACACTCCAGAAAATTATAGGGACAGTTCCAATTGTAAGGGAGATGGAAATGCAAAAGTGCAGGTTTATTTACCAAACCAATTATTTGATTCAAGCTGACAGGGATTTTGATCTTTAAAGTTAGCATTTTCTTGTTAGTTTTTTCTCCTTTTCACATTTTGTCGTTTGGCTCCTTGTTATTTATACAAAGATATATGAATCAATAGTCAGTCAACGGTCAATCAGCAGTTGATAATATGGAGAATAAACATCAGTCAAGTATAAATATTAAAGTTTAAACAAAGCTAATTGTACCTTATCTGAGTTAATAATATCCTTTTTACTGATGGGCGTGTTTTCAGAATCACCACCTCCCAGCTCCAGGATATCACGAACATCTGCCCCGGTAGACATTTTTGTGTACCTGTAGAAATTCCAAGAGTAAATTTACGAACAACACTAACAAGTACAACCATTAGTAATTACAATTATAATTTTGTCACTTGAACATGAGATCTAAATTTTATAACTGACAAACATTTGATTTTCGCAACTCTAAATCAAACCCAAAAATACCCTTTAATAAAATCTGACAATGTGCACTTTAACCACATGTGATTTTTTTTCTATTACAAATCTCAAATTGTGTAGTACAGAGGCAAATAGATAAATGGTGGGTCTTTGTCCCAAACATTATGGAGGGCACTGTATGTTTCATGACTCTTGCCTGCTATGCATCACCACTGTGGAATCTCTTTTATGAATCCTCTACCTATTCATCACTGACCCATGCATGACCCACACAAACTTCATTCTGACTTTCCTCATCCAGCACAGCCCTCTGCTCCTTTGATTTTCACATGCATTTTAGTGGAAGCCAAATTGCATGCATTTTAGTGGAAGCCAAATCGGTTAACTTTTCACCTCCACTACTCGTGGTTGCAAGTATTTCATTCTCACAACATTTGGAAAAATTCCTGGTAATTGTCTTACATTGATTGGGAATAAGAGCTCCAAAAGGTTGAGTGTAGGGACCAGATGCAGTCTGCAGCACTGAACCAATTAACAACAAATCTGTTGACTCTGTATACTTTCACAGCGTACTACTGCTGTACACTTGGACTGTATCCGAGATGCTCATCTAAGATGCATCTTAATGTGCATATATAGTGATACCTGCAGTGAACTGGAAATAAAAATGAATTTTACTATACCTCAGTGCATGTGACAAATAAAGTACAGGTGCACAACCTTTTATCCGAAGATCCAAATAACGAAAACCTCCGAATAGCGGACATTTTTTCAGTCCTTGAAGAAAGGTCCTTGAAAACGTTCACCGAGGGCGGCCCGCAGAGGTGACAGCGGAACCTCCGGTCGGTCCTCGAAAAAAGGGGAACTAAATCCCCATTCATAAAAGAGAAGGTGAGGGTATATTGCGCGGGAGGGTTAATAATTGACAATATGCTGCTGTCTGCCCGCTGAGTTAAAAAGTTCCCACGGTAGACTGACGATACACAGTGTATCGTGAGTCTTGCGTGGAAACTTTTTAACTCAGCGGGCAGGGAGCAGCAGATTGTTGCTCCCTTCAGTTTCACCCCACCTACACCCCTCTGCTTCCCGGCCATGTGTGTGACCCCTTCCCTCCCCTCTCCAGCTCCCCGCCCATTGCACCGGCGTGGGGGCTTTGCACTGTCATACAATGCCAGTCACCGGAGACGTCAGGACCAACGGGACACCGACCCCCAGGCCCACTGCAAGCACGGAGATCCCAGAGACCCACAGCCAGCAGCAGCCCAGCCCCGTTCCAACTGCAGAGGAAAACTGCAAACTAGCGGGAGACATCAGGACCACCAGAAGCCGCTCCCTGATGGGCCGCTTTGGCAACAAGTGGCAGTTCGCCCACAGCCCGAGCTGTGCCCCCTCATCGGGACACCGACCCCCAGGCCCACTGCAAGCACGGAGATCCCAGATCAGCAACCCCAGCCCAGCCCCGCTCCAACTCCAGAGGAACACGCTCCCCGTAGGGGCAGAAGCTGATGGTGTGCAAGGTAAGGTACGTCTTGGTCTTGGGGTCGCGCAGCTCGGGCTATGGGCGAACTGCATCTTGTCGCCGTAGCGGCCCATCGGGGAGCGGATTCCTCTGGAGTTGGAGGGGGAGAGGGGTATTGTGCTGTTTGATCGCCCCCTGCTATTCTAGGGACAGGGAGACAGGACGTTCACCGAGGGAGGCCCGCAGAGGTGACAGCGGAACCTCCGGTCGGTCCTCGACGAAGGGGGAACTAAATCCCCATTCATAAAAGAGAAGGTGAGGGTACATTGCACGGGAGAGTAGGAATCCCAAGACAAAGTTGAGTGAGCGTTCACTGAGGGTGGCCCGCAGAGGTGACAGCGGAACCTGGAAGAAAGGGGAACTAAATCCCCTTCATAAAAGAGAAGTGGAGGGTATATTGCCCGGGAGGGTATATCGCCTACCTGGAATAAACCGGACATTTTTTCCAGGATGTCGTCTGCACACCAAAGCTCACGTTTGGCGCCAAACGCACGTCGCCTCTGCTGCATACGGATATAAGAGTGTGAAAATGTCGCCTTAGGCCGCCTAAGGGCATGTAGCCCCGCTAGGGTGACATGAGTGCGAGAGGTGATTCAATGCTGCGGTCACATTTACAAATTCAGGAATTCATTCAACACACTGCATTTCATACAGACATTTATTCTGCAAGAAAAAACTACATTGAAGACTCAAACTCGTGACCGAGGAACTGGCGGGATCAAGGCGCAAACTCGCGACCGAGGAACTACCAAACTCGCGACCTTGCGGATATGAGCCGAGCACTCTACCACTGAGCCAGCCATTAAAATCTACGCCAAAAAATTTCCATTCCGAAGACCGACAAATTCCGAATTACGAAAAGTGTCTGGTCCCAAGGCTGTCGGATAAAAGGTAGTGCACCTGTACCATTGAACCAATGAGACTGCATTATGCCTGTAGTGAAAACAATAACTTTGCAGCCTGTGAGCTCGATAACAGAAACATAGTCATACTGTGCAGGAAAAGCCACAGTCAGCCATGTAACACAGAAACATGCCATTGGCCCAACTTATACATGCCGATCAAAATGTCCACCTGTATTAGTCACATTTACCTGTATTTGACCCATCTCCCTCTAGCCTTTCCTATCCATGTACTTGTCCAGTTCTTTTTAATGTGGTTGTTATACTTTCTCTGGCAGCTCATTCTGTATACATACCACCCTCTCTGTGAATAGTTTTGTGCACGTTGCTATTAGATCTATCCCTTCTCACCTTAAACCTATGTCCTTCAAGTTCCTCAACCTTGGGAAAAAAGTCTGTATGTATTCATTCTATCTATACCCTTTGGCCTATGACAACACTGTAAGTTTCTCAAAAGAACAATTCATTTAATCTCATTTCCCTGTTCTCTATGTTGGTAAAATGCATTTTTTCAACATTGCTATCTAATTTCCCCAGTGCCAGTTTCTAATGAATTTGTTTTTAACACGCTCACATGCAGTACATTTTGATCACGACAACTGATTGTGTAAGGTACACAAAAATGCTGGAGAAACTCAGCGGGTGCAGCAGCATCTATGGAGCGAAGGAAATGGGCAACGTTTCGGGCCAAAACCCTTCTTCAGACGTTGCCCGAAATGTTGCCTATTTCCTTCACTCCTTAGATCCTGCTGCACCCGCTGAGTTTCTCCAGCTTTTTTGTGTATCTTCGATTTTCCAGCATCTGCAGTTCCTTCTTAAAAACTGATTGTGCAATGCCAATTCAATGTATCCTCCTCCTGAGGATCTTTGCTAATCACCCAAAATTGATGATTTCTGGTTATTGATACACCATTCAACATACTTTATCAAAACCTTCAATAACATGGAGAGATATTAAAACTCCCATATTCCTCTTTGCTCTAAAGAAACCTATGTTTCATAATATCAGTAACCTCAATGTGATTTAGCACCATGCAGTACTTTTGAAATGTAGTTATCGTTCTAATGTAGGAAAAAAACAGCCAATTTGTATTCAGCAAAATACTGGCGACAAAATACCAAATAATCCCCCTGCAAAATGATTTCTTCTTTCTGGGATTTGCTTTAATATCATATGAAAAGATGGTACCTCCAATATTATAGTACTCCCTCAATACTACACTGAAGAGTTGGGTGGTCATGTGAGGACATAGATTTATTTGTATGGCCCAGCGAGGAAAACGTCCAGACATAACCACCTCGTAGCTAACAAAAGTCACTTATCCTTAACCTAATTCTAACAAATGTCTTCTGTCCTTTCAGTAATAATTAAAGCTTAGTGCCACCATTGGACAAAATACAACAGAAACGATCCAAACACCATTTTTTCAAATAAAGGTTCTTTACTATTTTCTTGCTTTCATAATCTATGCCTTTTGCAGCGCTCATGATTTTCTTTGATCTTTTAATAACTTTATCAACTGAACTCCCATTTTCAATCACCTGTGTACACACAGCTTAGGGATCTTGTATACCCCTTTATTATTTTCTCCACTTGGTTTATTTATCTTTCTTCATTCTTTGTTCCAATTATTTCATGTCGCATTTCAGTGCAGTATATTTGCTCTGCCTTGTGACCACTCATTTCAAAATGTCTATATTCTTCCATGGTTATAAAGGGCCACTTTAAATTTAGAAAGAGGTTCAAAGAAGATTAACAATTGCTAAGTATTAGGTAGTACAATTAGCAAACGTGAGCATTTTTTAAAATATAAGTTTTATCTTTTCATTCTCAGCCCCATTCTCCCTGGGGATATGATATTGGGCCATCTCCTTGAACTGTTGCAATCCTTCTAATATTTGATGTTTCTTCAATATTGTTAGGTACAAATTTTCTGGATATTATAAGTACATTTGTACTAAAGGGATAGGGAAAGAAGGGGTGGGACAACCAAGAGATTAAGGATACAGGCTTATAGAGTTTATTGAAGAATTGACATATTTCTAAGTAATTTGCTTCAGATTTCACAGTTCGTAGATTTTGGGATTGCAGAACCATTAGAAGGAGTTATTATTAGTAAACCACAAAGGTATTCCATTTCCTATTTTTAAAACTAGATTTGTGTAAAGCTTAGTTTAATTAGAAGTCTTCCATGTGGAACTAAGCTTTCAAGTGCCAGCTACTTAATCTATATCGTCTTCAAAAGAAGTCAAGGTGGGTTTTTTTGTTAGAAAGGATCCCTTCCTTTCATATCCATGGTACATAGTTCTTATTAAATTAATGTTACACAGATGTTCAGGATAATTCATTTTTGATGGAATATTATGCAAAACCTTGGAAGGTGTACACTACCAATTTTATCTCCATTACTTATTAAGTCTTAGCAGTTTACACAACTTTCCCATTTAAAATTAAATCTTATTTCCATTCTTAGTTTCCATTTATACAATAAACCACTTTAAAAGCCATTCACTTATATCCAAAAATAAGTTAAGTACTCAATTCCAATCGTAACTGATTGTTGAAAATATAGTAACTGGAGCTCAAATCTCTTATCATTGAAGCGTAACTTCTTCATTCTTGTAAACTCTTGTAAGAATACATCAAAAATGCAGATATACAGTAACAGGGACAGTTACTGGTCCTTTTACAGTAAACCCTCATTATAACAGACCATAACGGAGGTATTTGTTATTGTCGATGACTGCAGATGATGTTTAATTGTCAAAAGGATACAATGCTGGAGTAATTCAGTGGGTCAGGATCTCTAGAGAACATGGATAGATGACATTGGGACCCTTCTTTGGACTAATTCAGTTGGCTGAGTTACTTCAACACTTTATGTGGTTTCACTTTAAAACTAGGCGCCAATACCACTGGTCTGCACGTGAGCCCTTCTTCACCAGTTCACACAGCAGTTGTGGTGGCTCACATTGTAGCCCCCGCCCCACAGGGCACTCTTTCTTCAGGCCACTACCAACAACAGGACGTGCTCGGTCACCAGGGCGCTTCCTCCCCTCTCACCAGTGAGCCCTTATTCACCGGTTCATGTGGCTGTTGTTGCAGCTCACATTGTAGCCCAACAGGACGCGTTTCCTTCAGGCCACTGCTACCGACAGGACATGCTCGGTCACCGTGGGGCTCCCTCCCCTCTCACCCGTCACTTTGTCCTCTCTCCCTCCTTCTCCCCCGCAGTCGCCAACTTCTTCCAAGGTGGAGCATGTCGGCGACTCCGGGTGAGGAGGTGGTAGTGGAAGGAGGAAGAGACTGGCTGGGCACAGTGATGTGAGGAGAATGGGGAGGTGGTAGAGGGGATGAAAGGCCGATTGGACAAAGCACTGGCCAACAGAATGAAGGGGCAGCTGGTGAGAGGGGAGAGAGCTCCACAGTGACTGAGCACGTCCTGTCGTTGGCAGCGGAAGAAAGCTCTGTACCGTCCCAGAGACTACAACATGAGCCGCAACAACTAGACCGTGCTGTGAATGAAGAAGCTCTCGCTGATGCACCTTGCATGCTGCGGGTTGTGTCGGAGGTTGGCGCTAGGGGGGGGGCAGTGCGAGACAGGGATGGGTCGGCAGATCTGTCCGCTATAACCAAAATCCGTTACAAAGGAGTCTGTTAAAATGAGGGTTTACAGTATTTCAATTAGTTTCATATCGGGAACAAAAATTGTATCATGTTATCTTAATTGATATATTGTCTAAAAGATAAACGTAATTATACCTCAGAATGTGTTAAATTATTTTATTGCTTTTTATATTGCTTCCCCACTCACCCCCTACACTACCACCACCCTCTCCCCATAACAATCAGAAATTGTCAGTCAATCGACACACAAGTAAGTGCCCACAAAAGAACATGACTTGGGTTGGATTTTTCTGGTCCTTACCTTTAGCATTTCCCACAGACTCCTCTGTCAAGCTTCTCAAAAGTTTGCAGACAACACAACCCTGATTGGGCTGATGCAGGATAGGGAGGAATTTGCCTACAGACAGGAAGTGACACAGCTGGCATCCTGGTGCCATCGCAACAACCTGGAGCTCAATGCTCTTAAGACGGTGGAATTTATTGTATACTTTAGGAGAGCTCCCCCTCCCCATCACCGCATTCACATCTGTGGAGTCATTACTTGTGGCTTCACTGACACCCTATCCAGCTGTAACATAACATCCCAACTTCTATGCTCAATACTCTGACTAGCGAAGGCCAATGTGCAAAAATGTATTTGATCGCCCTTATGTACCTGTGACACCACTTTCATGGAACTATGTACTTGCACTCCTAAGTCTCTCTGCCCCACAACACTCCCCACAGCCCTGGCATTTACTGGGAAGGACCTGCCCTGGTTTAACTTTGCAAAATACAACTCATATTTATATGCATTGAACATTTATCATTCCTCCACCCACTTGCCCAACTGATGAAGATCCAGCTGTAATCTTTGATAACATCTTCACTATCTACAATACCACTCACTTTAGTGTCATCTGCAAATTTACTAATCCTACCTTGTATGTTCTCATCCAAAACATTAATAAAAATGTAAACCAACCCAGATATTAAATGATGACAAAAGGAAATGTAAATACGTGTTTACAAACTGCTGGGGTAACTCAACGGGACAGGATTGGCGACGTTTCTGGGATGAGAAGTTTAAAAAGTGACCAAGTGGCGAATTGCAACCACGTGAAACTAATTTATTTGTTATAATTAAGTCTCCAAATGTCACACCTTGGTTTTGCCTGACTTATGTCTATATGCTTCAATCGAAGGTAGACACAAAATGCTGGAGTAACTCAGCGGGACAGACAGCACCTCTGGAGAGAAAGAATGGGTGACGTTTCGGGTCGAGACCCTTCTTCAGAAAATCCTTCAATTGGTTGCATCACCATGAACATTTTTAAAATTCTGGCATTTTATTGCGTACACATGAAATTATTTTGAAAAAGACTGGTATCGCAATGTTTTTACTTGGGACTCGGGACTTAGTTGAGGTCTGAAATCTGCTTCCACCTACTGGACATTTCATTTCAACACCAGAGTCCGGGCAGTCACCAGGAACCTGATGTTACACACAGGGCTTCCCTTCACGCCTAGGCCCAAACTCTTCATTCTAACGTTTGTATCAGTAATGAATACGAACAATACATAATTACGAAGAGGACGTTCTCCAATTATTGATGCAAAACACGTGTTCCTAGTACTCACCCCAAAAACGAGCTGAGTTTTTTTCCCTTTAATTTTCCGACTGCGCTTTCCGCAGAACAGTGTGTGTAGGCCGAGGTGCATTGTGGGAGATGGCTCTGCGCATGTGCGGATTACGCGGCACGTCGGGAATTGTAGTTCGAAACGTGGGGCGGGAATTAATTTGCAGCAAATAAACACAAAATTGCGGAATAATTCAGTGGGTCAGGCAGCACCTCTGGAGAATAGGATAGACTGAATGTGGGGTTCGATCTGAAATGCCGCCCATTCCTTCTTGTTCTCTCCAGAGATGCTGAATGTCCCGAAACCAGAAGGGTTTCGGCCCGAAACGTCGCCTATTTCCTTCGCTCCATAGATGCTGCTGCACCCGCTGAGTTTCTCCAGCTTTTCTGTGTAACCTTCGATTCTCCAGCATCTGCAGTTCCCTCTTAAAAACTAAATGCTGAATGTCCCGCTGAGTTTCTACAGCAATTTGTGTCTAGTGTAAATTTACAGAAATGTGAGGCGGCACCGGTGGAAAGAGAACCAAAGTTAATGTTTCGTGTGTAGGACCATTCATCAAACGGATTTTAATGTGATAGGTTTCGAAACCAAAATGACCAGCTCTGTTTCTAATCCTACAGGTATTGTATTGATATACTGAGTTTTTTCCAGCAATTTCTGTTTTTATTTTAAAATAGCTAGTATTTTTTCCACCGTTATTTTCAGTGTTTTAGAGGAGTTGATGGATTCGCCAATACTGGAAACGTTTCACAGATCATGTATCTAAACTGTAAAAGGCTCGATTGCTAACTAGATAGTACGCAACAAAAACTTTTCACTGTACTTCGGTACACGTGATATAAAGTAAATTGAGAAGCCGTTGAAAGCAGCGGCTGAGATGATCAGTGAAACATTAAGCGCTGAAATAACTCAACGCGTCGGGCGCATCTGGGGAGAGACTGGACAGACGACGTTTCGGGACGGGATCCATCGTCAATCTGAAGCTGACCCCCGAGACGTCGTCTGTCCATTCTCTCCACTGATGTGCACGTGCTGCCTGATCCGGTGAGTTACTCCAGCATATATGTCCAGTGTCCGCAATCACCACTTGCACGAAGTGTTTCTGCGAGGAAACAACCGCGGGTGGGGTGGGCGCGCGCACTGGGGAGGGAGAGCGCGCGAAGGTGCTCGAGCCAGACGTTGAGTGAAAAAGGCGCGGGAACTGGCGAAGGAGCGCTCGAGGCGGGCGTGAGAGCAGATGCGGGAGGATCGAGGCGGGTGCGGTCGCGCGGGAGCAGGTGAAGGCTCGAGGCGGGCATCGCGCGATGGGAGTAGGTGAGGGAACGAGGGGAGCGTGAGGCGGACATGGGTGTAGGAGTAAATGGGGGGAGCGTGAGGCGGATATGGGATGTAGGAGTAAATGAGGGGAGCTGGAGGAGGGGGAGCTTGGGAGTAAATGAGGGGAGCGTGAGGCGGACGCGCGGGAGTAAATGGGGGAGCGTGGGGCGGGAAGGTGAGGTGAGGACGGGTGAACGAACAGATAGAGAGGGGCAGTCCACTTAAGAGAGTCGGTATTAGACCGCGAGGGCAATCGTGTAGGAGATGGACCTACCACACAGGGTGTAGATAGTAATTAGTCAAACAGGACTTGTCATATCTCCGGTGAATTTCACCTTTGACAGTAAATTCCATGGTTGTTATTTCATTAAGTTCTGGACCTTTGTGAAATCTTTGCCATTTACTTGTCCACCACTACTATGCATGACCAGATGTTGCAGATCTTTGATTGAAATCCATCGTTTTCCTAACATAGAGTAAGAATACAAATTAAACAGTACTTGGAAGGGACAGGCTCCATACAGTCTGAGAATGTCTGAAAAGCTAGCTTCTTCCAGCTTTGGACGATAGCTAAAATAAAACAATTCCTCCAGTTTGATGACCTCGAAAATATCCACACGTTTATCTCCTCCCGCCTAGATTACGGCAACTCCCTCTACACTGGCATCAGCCAATCTTCCCTGTCCTGCCTGCAACTGGTCCAAAACGCCGCAGCGAGACTCCTGACGGGCAGCCGAAAAAGGGACCACATCATCCCGATTCTGGCCTCTCCACTGGCTCCCTGTGCGGTTCCGAATATATTTCAAGATCCTCCTTTATGTCTACAAAGCCCTTAACGGGCTTGCCACACCTACATCAAAAGTCTGCTTACCCACCTCCAGGTCCCTCAGATCGGCCGACTTGGGGTTACTGAACATCCCGCGTTCTAGGCATTAGCTCAGGGGCGACCGTGCCTTTGCTATTGCAGCTCCTAGACTGAGGAACAGCAGCCCTCTTCTCTTCGGAACTGCCTCCTCCATCGACTACTTTAAGTTGAGACTTTAGTAGTCTTTACTCTCAAGCCTTTCTTGACATCCTCTGAGGGAGGGCTATATGTATGTACTTAATCTATGAACCAATGTTGTATAACGTTAGTACCTCCACCAATGTAAAGCACTGTGGCCAACGAGAGTTGTTTAAATGGGCTATAGAAATAAGTGACTTGAATATGAGAGAAAAGCCGGAAAATATGAAATAGGTTAAATATGTAAATAGAAAGAGAAAAATAATATTCGAAGAGCATGAAATAAGAGTATGAAAGTGAATTTGGCAGTACATACTGAAGGGTATAGAATGAAAGATCAATGGTCCGAGAAAACAAGCAATAGACTGAAAATAAAAGACAGGATTTAATGGTGACAGAGAGAATGACCGGACGGGTGTGGGAGTGGCACGGTTGGTTTTAATAATAATTGGGATAATCTATATTACTAAAACCCTTCTCTTGTTTGTTTGTATGTATATGTGTGTGTCATCTGGGCACAATCTGGTTTCTTCCAAACGCTAGGCCACAGCCTTCACACATTTTACTCACATTTTTCCCATTGAGGCGATAACCATCTTCCCGTCGTATTCCCACCTATATTTCTGAACTTTAAATTGTTTAAAGTTTTAAAAACAGCCTGAAGACTCACCCATTTTGGAAAAAAACCCCGAATGAAGTCACAATGCACTCGCAAGGCAGAACAGGACACTCCGGGAGGGAGGGGCACTCCAGCGCTCGCTGTGGTGGTAGATGCCGACGCCCGACGGGGATGGAAGAGCTGGAGTGAGGGCTGAGCCCGGGGCTTGGGATGGGGCAGTGACCGGGACGAACCCGTAGATGAAATCGTAGCCTGCACTATAGCCCAGGCGGCGGCCGAGCTGACGGCTGGAGTCTACAGCCAGGGCCAGGCCGAGTACGAGAACCAGGCTGAGTTCCAGGCACTGGCACTGCTCTATGACCTGGGTAGGTCCCGGGGCAGGGAATGGAAGGGAGGAGGATGAGGGAAATGAGCAGGGAGATGGCAAAGGGAGTGGGGTGGGGGATAGGAGGGGGGGGGGGGGGGGGGGAGGAGGGGGAGGGAGGAGGGAGATGGGGGAGATGGGGCCCTATCTCCCAGAGGGAGATCTACCCTTACTCCCCCTCTCTCCCCCCCCCCCCCCCCCCCCCTCTCTACCCCCCCCTGTGTCTACCCCTATCTCTCTATCACCTCCCACTCTCTACCTCTCTCTCTCTCCCTCCCTCTTCTCCCTCCCCTCCCTCCCCCCCCCCCTCCCTCTACCCCCCCCCCTCCCCCCCCCCCTCTCTCTATCCCTCCCCCTCTCTCTATCCCCTCCCCCTCTCTCTATCCCCCCTCCCTCTTCTCTATCCCTCCCCTATCCTCTCCCCCCCCTCTATCCCCCCCCCCCCCTCTATCCCCTCCCCTCTATCCCTCTCCCACCCTCCCTCCGTATCTACCCCTTACTCCCACCCCCTCCTCTACCCCCCCCCGCCCTCTCTACCTCCCTCCCTCCCCCCCTCTCTACCCCCTCCCCCCCTCTCCCCCCCCTCCCTATCTATCCCCCACTCCCCCCCCCTCCTCTCCCCCCCTCTCCCCTCCCCCCCCTCTCCCCCCTCCCCCCCCCCCCCCTCTCCCCCCCTCCCCCCCTCCCCCCCCCTCCCCCCCTCCCCCCCCCCCCCCCCTATCCCCCCCCCCCCCCCTCTCCCCCCCCCCCCCATCTCCCCTCCCCCTCCCCCCCCCCCCTCCCCCCCCCCCCTCCCCCCTCCCTCCCCCCCCCCCCCCCCCCCCCCCCCCCCCCCCCCCCCCCCCCCCCCCCCTCCCCCCCCCCCCCCCCCTCCCCCCCCCCCCCCCCCCCCCCCCCCCCCACCCCCCCCCCCCCCTCCCCCCCCTCCCCCCCCTCTCTACCATCCCCCCCCCTCTCTATCCCCCCCTCTCTCCCCCCCCCCTCTCCCCCCTCCCCCCCACTCTACCCTCCCTCCCTCTCTACCATCCCTCCCTCTCTCTACCATTCCTCCCCCTCCACCCCCCCTCTCTCTCCCCCCCCCCCCCCCCCCCCCTCTCTAGGGATTGAAGAGGGAGGGTGAAGAAGAGATGGGGAGAAATGAGCCGCGCCTGTGCAGTTGGGGGCTATGCGAGTGGTGGAGTATTGCGTTGGGGGAACTGCTTGCATTGGGGGAACGGATGAGTGGTGGAATCTTGCGTTGGGGGAGAAGACCCAACGGGTCTGCACTTGGTCTTGTGGTTAATAAAGAGCAGTCGCTCGCTGCTCAGAGTTCCAAGCACTGGTCTGCACGGCTACGTTTGGAGATTCAGCAGGGAAACAGGCCCTTCAGGCCATCGAGTCCACACTGATCACCTGTTCACACTGTGTTATCCTACTTTCACATTCGTCCATATTAGGGGCAATTTTACAGATGCCGATAAACCCACAAACTGCATGTCTTTGGGATGTGGAAGGAAACACGTGGTCACATGGAGTGCAAGTGAACAAGAGTATAAAGAAATAATACACATATAACAACAGGAAACAAGGTGAAGCCTCCAAGGGCAGAATTTTTTAAAAGAAGCACGAAAGGTGAAAGATAAAGTATACTGAAAAGATAATAAAAACCTTAAGAGTACGTATGGATAATAAAGCAGGGGAGAACCCGACATGTTAAACCACACACAAAATGGGGCAGCATAAGAAAATGAGAGGAAGGGAAAAGATCACTGAGATAGATGGGGGACCAGAGTTGCCAACAAGGTTGTTCACTACAATTTGGAATAATTGTACTACCAAACATTTCTCACTATTTAAAATTAGATATTTTACACAAACATTGTGTATACTTTAAAACTAAGTAATATTTTTATCAAAAATAGGGAAACATTTAATTCAGAATGCAGTAATTAAGACATCAATAAATTCTTTGTTACTATGTGATGATGTTATAGCCTAACATTTGCAGAATGAATTGCTGAAGCAAGGTCTATATCACCATTTAAGAATAAGCAATTTTATTAGGTGACGGAAAAGGGATATAACAAATAGAATACATGTAGGATTAGAGCTGATAATAAACAATTGTGGAACGAAAGGCAAAATGCTGAAGTAAAAACCAATTGGGGGGAAAAAAATGTTTTCTCTTTTCACAGATTCTGCATAACCTGATCAATATGTGTTTTGGTTGGCCCAAATTCCTATTTTTATGTAGTAATTTCTATGTTAATCCTTTTTTGTATTGTGAATAGTAAAATGTTGTAGTACAGGAGTATAAATAATGCAGGTACGTTTGCTTTGTTCATACTGAATTTACTATTGACGAAAAAGAACAATGTTTCTTACTTATTTTAATTTCTGACTTTGAATCTATCATATATCTTTCTGCTACAGGGTTACAATTCATTAGAAATACCAAAAAAGCCTTCCTGTTTCTATGGCAACCGCACAACAAATGCGAGTCTCTGAAAAGCAAAAATCTGGGGTAAATATTTTCATTCAGTTGAAGAATAGATTTTGCAACAAAGTTTCTCTACAATCTACAACAGGATGTTAGATGTTGAAAATAAATTGTTAAATAATGTGGATTAAGAGCTCTGTTATTGTGATTGCCATTTTGCTTGAACCTCAGTTTCTCTCTAAGATAAAAAACTAATTCAACTAAAAAATAATTTATGAGCAGTAGAACTTCAGAGAAATAAAAAGCAGTACTACTGTGTTGACTCCCATACGGGCAAATTTTTCTACCTAACCTTGCTTTAAAATATTTGTAGTTGCATATAGAGTAACTGGTCATATGCTATGGTTCTTAAAGGGGTACACGTCCAATATTATATTAGCCACTTGCATCATATCTTTCTTAAATTGGAGGAAAGAAAACAAAAGGACAAAAAATGTTCAATTGTCCAATCCCTTTGTGTTTTAATTTTGTACTATGTCTTCCAGGTTTGGTACGAACTACCGCCAGGCTTTAATATTTTCATTCTGGAGAGTTATAATGCATCCTCTGGTATCTATGTTAAGCATGTCTGTTTGCTTTTCTTGATGATAGGGTGCCTGTTTCTCTGATGTGGGACTCCCATCACCATTTGATGCTGTATGACTTTGTGTGTAAGGACTGAAGGTTTAGGACAGGGGTGGGGAACCTGCGGCCTTGCAGGCCATTAAGTGCAGCCTTTTGAATGAATCCAAATTTTGTAGAACAAATCCTTTAATTTTTATTAATATGTTTTTGTTCGTCTTTTATTAGTTTTTTATTTTAATCTTAAAATGAACGTATTTAAAATACCAAAGAGTAAAAGAAGATTCAATGAAATAATCCTCCCCGACTGACGGCCACAATTAAAACATTAGTAAGTCATGAGGGCTATTTTAACAAAATAATGTATATTTTGAAGTATTTCTAATTGAAGTTTCTTGGTTGCGGCTTTATTAGATTACAGCTAACTTAATGCGGCATTCCAACATAAAAAGGCTCCCCATTTTGTGTTAAAGTGATTGATCTATTCCTGTTACAGGGCTCTCACAACTTTTTTTTCTATGTTTCCAGCCGGGCAGCTGTTTAGGTTGCCAAATGACAGTTTAGATGGTCATTTAAGACAGCTTGCATGACGCGTGCGATAATTTGCTCGGACGAAGTGCGTAGTTACCAATCGGAATTATGCTCAATGAAGCATTCACATTATTTCTGCTTCAGATAAAGTCACAAACTAAACATATTCACCAATCAAGACATGATATATACCACAATGACGTGCAGCAAAATTATAATACAGTATCTCAACTCTTCTTACACATTGCAATGAAGGCAATTTCTATTATTTCTTTCCACTTCCAAACAAAAATGTGGTTGGATTATTCAGCTTAAGATAAACCTCGGTGAGACAAAGCGCAGGGCAAGCCATTGCAGTTTCAAGCGCAGGGCAAGCCAAGCCAAACAGCTCATTGCATTTTCATTCCATTGCCATTACAGTTTCATGGGCAGGCCAAGCGAAACAGCTCATTGCAGTTTCAAGCACTGGGCAGGCCAAGCCAAACAGCTCATTGCATTTTAATTTCCATTGCCATTGCAGTTTCAAGCACATGGCAGGTCAAGCCAAACAGCTCATTGCATTTTCATTAAGGGCTAACAAATCATTTATTGCAAGTACATTGCAGACTCACAGTTCAGTTGATTCACAGCTTAGAATGAGATTCGTAGCCTCTCCCTCGCGATCTTGCAGAGTGACTGAATCATGTCCAGGTATCCGGGGTTTTATATTCCTGTTTCCCCCTCCCCCCACCCCCGGAAGGGGCGTTAGCTTCATTGCGGAGATTGACAGGCGAGAGGATCTCACGGTTTTTTAAACACTCATAACTTTTTTATTTTTAATCAATGGGAAAAATCCTCGGGGCCTGCTCAGCTGAGGAGGACTGTGAGTAAGACGGCCAAAAATCATAGCGATATATAGTAGCGTTTTTTTCTAAAATCAATATACAGCGCCGACAGGAAGTGGTCAACTTGAGGCTTTTAATTATATAGATTTTTGTCATTGCAGGATAACAATGTGTCTTATGAGTAGCACAAGATCTGTGAGAGGTGCAGTTGTATGTTCATCATCAACTTTGTGTAAATTTACCAATCTTCCACAATATGTACAGTGTTGCCAAAATGCAGTTTTTATTTACAGTAATTCCCGTATTTACAAACATTTAACATATGGTTTTTCTTTTTACTTCTTGTTCTTCGCGGTACATATCTTCTGTTTACAAAGCTATTTTCCACCATAATGTATAATGTGCTGTTCTCATTTCAAAGGAATGCCCAAAATGCATTTCACCCAGTTTTCTGATTTATAAAATGTCACTAAACAAATTATTTTCCAGGACATGTCCCTTTCATAAATCAAGGAAATCAAGTATTGTATTTAATTATTTCAAGGATGTGGACATCCGTGGCAAGACCAGCATTCATTACTCATCTTTTATTGCCCTTGAGAAAGTTTTGATGAGCCACCTTTTTGAACCATTGTAGTCTTTCTGGTAAATGCACTCTCACAGTGCTGTTGGATAGGGAGTTCCAGAATTTAGACAGGGATGATAATGGAATGGTAAAATTTTTCAACATCAGGATAGTATGTAACTTGTGGCAGAGGAACCCACATTTGGTTGTGTATTTATCAATGTTGTGTATATGTATCAATGTCCTCTCCTTGAAGAAAATCCATCTGTGGCACATTTAAGTGGCTTGATTGGGCAAACCACATCAGTTGCATGCTCCACATCAGAATCATGAAACAGGCATTCCATTTGGAGCTCCATCACAGAAAGGAATTATTAAGCAAGCATGGGAAATGATTCAAGGATCTGCTCAAAACATCACTGAAATTATGCAACATCCTCTCATAATCCTGGGAATCCCTAGCCTATGATTGCTTAAAGCAGAGATGGAACATTTTGTATTGTATTAATAATGCATCAGACGCACACAGAAATCAACTGTAAACATTGGAAGGAACACACAAATAAAAAATGTAATAATCCGTCTTCCTCATCGAGTACTTCCTGCTCCATCAATGGAAGAATAGCCACATTAATAATAATAATAATAATAATAAATTTTATTTATGGGCGCCTTTCAAGAGTCTCAAGGACACCTTACAAAAATTTAGCAGGTAGAGGAAAAACATGTAAGGGGAATGAAATAAATAGTAGAGACATGACTAGTACACAAAGTAAAGACAGAATTCAATACAAAACACAATATGAGGCAATTAATGCACAGATGAAAAGGGAAGGGGACGTGGGGCTAAGGATAGGCAGAGGTGAAGAGATGGGTCTTGAGGCGGGACTGGAAGACGGTGAGGGACACGGAATTGCGGATCAGTTGGGGGAGGGAGTTCCAGAGCCTGGGAGCTGCCCTGGAGAAGGCTCTGTCCCCAAAACTGCGGAGGTTGGACTTGTGGATGGAGAGGAAACCGGCTGATGTGGATCTGAGGGACCTTGAGGGTTGGTAGGGGGAGAGGAGGTCAGTGAGATATGGGGGGGGGCAGATGGTGGAGGGCTTTGTAGGTGAGGATCAGGACTTTGTAGTTGATCCGGTGGGAGATGGGAAGCCAGTGAAGTTGTTTGAGGACTGGAGTGATGTGATGCCAGGATTTGGTGTGGGTGATAGTCAGGTGGCTGCGTTCTGGACCAGTTGGAGTCGGTTGATGTAGGTGGAGCTGATGCCAAGGAGAAGTGAGTTGCAGTAGTCCAGTCGGGAGGAGATGAAGGCATGGATGAGTCTTTCAGCAGCGGGAGGTGTGAGAGAGGGTCTGAGTTTGGCGATGTTGCGGAGATGAAAGAAGGAGGTTTTAATGACATGGCGGATGTGAGGCTCAAGGGAGAGGGTGGAATCAAAGATCACGCCAGGGATGCGGGCCTGGGGAGATGGGGAGATGGTGGTGCCGTCGATGGTGAGAGTGGGGTTATTGATTTTGCTGAGTGGCTTTGGAGCCTATGAGGAGGAATTCTGTCTTACCGCTGTTGCGTTTAATCACTTAAGAACCCAGACTACTGAAATGGAAACAAATCATCCTTGATGCTGAGAAAATAAAAGATAACTCTTCACCGTCTTAGTATAACAAGAGTGTTTCTCATCTTTATGCCATTTATAATTTCAAATTCCAGCATTTTGCTATCCTGGAAAACTACTTTTCCCATTGAATCAGACCGAAGAAATGCTTTGATTATATATGAAGTCACTTGAGATTAGGTGTAGCCATGATCATCTTTGTAGCTGTGAAATGTGTCACAGATGATGTCTGTACAGAGTTTGTACATTTTCCCCGTGACCTGCATGGATTTTCTCCTGGATCTCTGGTTTCCTCCCACACTCTAAAGACGTACAGATTTGTAGGTTAATTGGCTTGGTATAATTGGGTGTAGGATAGTGTTAGTGTGCAGGGATCGTTGGTCTGCGTGGGCCAAAGGGCCTGTTTCCACATCTTGGCTGTATCTCTAAAACTAAAAACTAAAGATGCACTGAGCATTAGCATAGAATTAAGTATGTATTCTTGATATTGGATAATGTGCACATATTAGTTTAATTAGATTATCTGTGAGAACCTATTGGCTATTTGGGTGTTGTGCAGTTATGAAGTAAGAAAATGTAAGTGGTGTTGCAAAGAAATTGCATATGATCAAAATATCAACAGCAAGGTTCATTTGGATGGTGTGCATTTTCACTATTGTGAAATTGACAGCAACTGCATAAACATTTGGTTATCGTTGTCACCTGTGTAACCTGTTTTGTCCTAATATTTGTGATTAATTATCTATAATTGCCATTGACTTCGACGTAAACATGGCTGTTTTCTCCTTATTGCCATACCAGAGATATTGGACATGCTCAGACGACACATCACTTTCTTGATGGGGTCAGGATGTAGAACAGTACAGCTCAAAAATAGGCCCTTCAATCCACAGTGTCTATGCTGAACGTGATGCCAAGACCAACTCTATTGCTATTAGATCCATGCTTGCTTGGGTTTATATGTCTTTCAGAAAGGTATAAACATCTGTTTTCTGCAAGTGAATATTAGTGTGCATTGTGGCAATGAATGTAGGAGGAATGTTGTGGGAATCCTCAAAATGTTTTCAACAATCTGGGGTTGCATTGATGAAGAGGCATCCTATTTTTTCCCCAACCAATCCTTTGGAGTTTTTAGGTATTTTGAAGGGAAAAATGAATGATAGAAATCAATTTTCGTCCAATTTTCAGGCAGTCAATTCTTATGTCTATAAATATATACATACTGCATTACTGTAAATATAGAGCTAAAAATGGAATGCCTAATTTATTCGGTTGAGAAATAGACGTTTGTGAGGATTTTCTCATCTTGACGTGATTTTCAAATGGTTCACTTTATTTTCCTAATGTTTTTCTTGAACTGCCAGTGGAATGCAATATTTCCTAACGATGTAACAACACAACACCAATCCCTTGTATTTATAAAAAGAATGATGGCTGTAGGAGTATCTTGCATCACATACCTGCGTGGGATATTTCCAGAAGACGCCTATAGAACACGATACTTAGAAGGTAAACATATTTTTGGTTTGACATGTAGTTCAGTTATCTCAGGAAAGTCTTGACAGACATGTACAATCATGGCTTTATTTTATTCCAAATAACTAAACTAATATTTATATATAATGAAAGTGATGTCCTAAAAAACATGAAGTTAAAGTAGAAATTAAAATTGAAAAGAAGTTACACACTTACTATAAGGCCAGAGATTTATTTCTTAACCCAATGTGGAGCACTGTAAAGTAATTTAGTTTAATAGACCTTGTTAAAAGTGTTTTTTATTTGTTTAATTGGTCAAGTTCTACAAAGTTGCCAATGAATCTTTTTCTTGCTATTTCATAAGGATCAGTGTAATTTACCATTAACTTACTTGAGTTGTCCTCCTTGATTTATAATAGTTGTGACATTTTTCCATAAGCCATTTAAATAAATATGTTTCCAATTTTTCTCTACCTTTTTCCCAAATACTGTAGATGCATTGCAATGAAAACCTTGTGTTTCGCCACTGAGTGGAACAAGATCTTGTTATTTATTTTCTAGTGAATCCACGTTACAACAATACAACTTTCATTCAAATAGATTTCAACTCAGATTACAGCATCATTTGTAGATCAAGGGCAGACCAATTTAGACTGGACCATATCATCTTTTCCTTTGATCAGCTGTTCAACTGTGATCTTGCAATGGAACATACCATGCTGATACTGACTATGAGCTGAAAACATTGATCCTTATGTGCCTAACAATGCAGTTTTAATGTCGTTGGCAGGTAGTAAAACAATTTCTAGAGTTAGAAATTATGTTGATAGTGTAAGAAATTGGCTGGTATAAATGTGAATTTGAACAATTTGTGCAGTTGGATTCTGAGATGATTTCAATGGCTGACTTTTTCCTGTTTCATAATATATTATGAGCACGAGTTTTAAAGTAGTGAAATATTGATGAATGTCACCATCATTTCCAAGGCATGTGTGTAAAAATATTGCGTGAAGACAGTCGGTTTCCTGGAGCAAGCAAAGTAGTAAAATGGTAAGTATGACTTTTATCTTCTTTGCACGGAATTTAACAATAAAATACATAATTAAATTACATTTCCACAGGCAATAGAATGGTTGTGGCAAGAAAAACAAACATATTTTGGTAATTTTGAATAAAATCAGGTGAACCTTCTAGTAACAACACTATCATCCATAGAGTTTAGGTAAGTGGATGGAAGCAGATGTGGCATTTGAATGAACTCGTAGCAAATGGTAACAGCAAAAAAAGTGGATTTGCTCATAAAACATGTACCAAACATGATGTTGTTAAACCAATGTCCTCTGCCAGCATGTAATCCTTATCCTCGCAAATCCATCTAAAAGTATTTTAAATGTCACAATCACATCTGCCTCTACCATCTCCCCTTGCGCTGTATTCTAGGCACCCTTTATCCACTGTGTAAACAAAAATTTGCCCCACATATCTCCTTTAAATCTTGCCCCACGTGTCTCCTTTAAATCTTGCCCCATGCATCTTCTTTAAATTTGCCCAACTCACCCTAAAGTTATGCCCTCTCATCCTTGACATTTCTGCTGTGGGAAAAAGGTTCTAACTGTCTACACTATTTATACCTCATGATTCTATATACTTTTATCAAGTCTCCTCTCAACCTCCGATGCTCCAGAGAAAACAATCCAAGTTTGTCCATCCTCTTCATGTACCTAATACTCTCTAATCCTGGTAACATCCTCTGCAGACTCCAAAGCCTCCACATCCTTCCTGTAATGGGGCAACCACAATTGCACATCATACTCGAAATACTGTAATGTGCTATAAAGCTGGTATATGACCTCCTGACTCTTGTATTCAAATCACCAACCAAGGAAGGCAAGCATACCATATGCCTCCTTTACCACTGTCCACTTGTGTTGCCAATTTCAGAGAGCAATGGACATTGACTCCAAGATCCTTTTGTACATCAGTGTTGTCAATGGCCTCGCCATTAAATGTATACTTTCCCCTTACATGCAACTCCCCAAATGCAGCACCTCACGCTTGGTCGGATTAAATGCCATCTGTTGTTTCCGTAGATGATCTATATCCCTCTGTATGTTTTAACAGCCCTAAGTGGTGGTGCCTCGCGGCAGCGGCCTCTGCAGTCTGTCTTTTTTTTCTTTTTGTCCTGATAAGTGCATGTTTTGGTTGTAGTTTATATATTATTTCTAGCTGTGTATATGTGGGGGAAACTTTTAAATCTCTTCCCTGTACGGGGACCCGACCTTTCCCTGTCGGGTCTCCGTTGTCGTTGGGGCCTAGCACCTTGGAGCGGCCTCCAACCGGAATCGACCTGGGGCTCCAGTCGCAGAGCCTGCGGATTCACCATCTTCGGAGCATGGAGAGCTGTGGTGACGCGCGGTTGATACCCGACTTCGGAGGCTCCAGCTGCAGGCCTGTGAACGGTAACATCAGGAGCTCGCAGGTCCCTGGTGGGAGACCGCTTTTCAGAGCTCCTGCAATGGCAACTTCTCCCACCCGAATCGCGGGGTTAAAAATGAACTGGAGCAGGGCCTTGCATCACACGGCGCGGCCTTAACGGCCGCAGGACTTACCATCGTCCGCCGGGGGCTTTAACATTGGCAGAAGAATAAAGAACAGGGGAGAGACAAGACTTTGCCTTCCAACACAGTGAGGAGGTGTTGGAGATTCACTGTGATGGATGTTTATGTAAATTGTGTGTCTTGGGTTTTTTCTTGTTTGTATGACCGCAGAAACGTAAATTTTGTTTGAACTTAGGTTCAAATGACAATAAACGTTATTCTATTCTATTCAAACCACCTAACCGACCCATCTACATTTGCGTCCATCAACTCTTCATTATAACATCCACTGTCCTATTTACCGTTAAACTTTTTTTTTAAAGTCGCCTTTAAAAAAAAAAAAACCCAGCCAAGCTTTTAAGACAATCGGCCAAAGCCATGATAATTAATCCTAAGTAGCCCATGCTCTTCCAAATGCAAGTAAATCCCATCCCAAATAGTCCTCTCCAATATCTTCCCTACCACTGACGTGAAACTTACTTCCCTCCTCAAACAAAGGAAAAGCATTGGTTACTCTCCAGTTCTCTGGACCTTGCCTGTGATTAGCGAAGATACAAAGATTGTTGTCAAGGCCCCTACAATCTGCACTCATGCCTCTCATTAACCTGGGGTAGATCCCAACAAGCCCTGTGGATTTATCCACCTTAATGCTACCACCATCTTGACATCAAAGTGCCCTAACATATCAGTCTTCCCCACACTAATATCATTTTACTTCATTAACTTCTTCCAATAAAGCCAGTGCAATATCTCCAGTAAAATGCAGTGAGAGAGGATAGTTACATGCATCATAGGTGCACCATGTTTATAGATGTAAATGTAGTTATTTTGTGTGGTAATTTCAACACAAAGTAATTCCACTAGTGTCATCCTTATATTTCACCCCATCTCTTTCTTTAAAATCTGCATATTGTAACGTGGAAGTTGGAAACCAGTTTGGGAACCTGAATTCCCATTTTGTGACTGATCTCAACACAGTTCAGGAGTACAACACAATCATCCTGAGCTCAAAGAGTATTTTAGGACATTTAAGTGAAAAAATATTTATTTTTAAACAAGGTAAAATCTATTTATTGAAACAACTAGGCAGAAACTTTCTATACTGCGTGGAGCATTGATATGCTAAGTTCAAATCTTTTTAAATTCCTCACTCATTTTGCTGATTTAAATGTTCTATTTTCCAGGATGATGGGGTGTTTTGATGCCTTGGAGAAAGGATTTGTAAGTCAATTTTGTGTCAAATAGATGATTATCTTCCAATATTCTATTTTATACATTCCAAGTTCTCTTAATTGTATAAAATTATGAACATTTTCATTTTGATGAGTAAAAGTAAAAGTTAAAAAGTTATTTTTTGTATGTACTTCTAGATTGTAAATTAATTTTAGTGTATTTTATTTCCTTGTGCAATAAATACATGTTCATATAAACCATGTCTTTCTTCTCTCAATAGCTACGAACAATTATTTTAGGAGTAAGTACATTCCAAAAATTTACACGTTTATTATTGGATGTAAGATTTTGAAACCAACAATTTATTAGATTTCTATGATATATTCTTGGATTTAATACAATTATACTACACTCCTGTACTTAATACAAACATTTCAAGATAAGTATGAACATAAAAATAAATGTACGTTTGAAATGAAGTATGAATAGAAATAATTTGAATTGTACAGGATTGTTAATTACTGTAGACAAAAGATTGCTTAAAATGTAGATTCTATTAAAATTAATACATCTGTATCAACTGAGTTGGCGACCAGAGCTCTCATCATCCTTCTTAGATTACTTAAAATCTCTTGATATTATTCAAAAAGCACCGAGTTCTAATGAAGTCAAGCATTCTGTATGCTTTCTTCACTGCTCTATATACAGTGGCTTGCAAAGGTTTTCATACCCCTTGAACTTTTCCACATTGTGTCAAGTTACAACCACAGACGTAAATGTATTTTATTGGGATTTTATGTGATAGACCAACACAAAGTGGTGCATAATGGTGAAGTGGAAGGAAAATGATATATGGTTTGCAAATTGTTTTACAAATAAAAAACTGAAAAGTGTGGCGTGCAAAAGTATTCAGCCCCCCTGAGTCAATACTTTGTAGAACCACCTTTCGCTGTAATTACAGTTGCAAGTCTTTTGGGGTATGTCTCTACCAGTTTTGCACATCTAGAGACTGAAATTTTTGCCCATTCTTTGCAAAATAGCTCAAGCTCAGTCAGATTGGATGGAGAGCGTCTGAACAGCAATTTTCAAGTCTTGCCAGAGATTCTCAATTGGATTTAGGTCTGGACTTTGACTGGGCCATTCTAACACATGAATGTGCTTTGATCTAAACCATTCCATTGTAGCTCTGGCTGTATGTTTAGGGTCGTTGTCCTGCTGGAAGGTGAACCTTCGCCCCAGTCTCAAGTCTTTTGCAGACTGTAACAGGTTTTCTTCCAAGATTGCCCTGTATTTGGCGCCATCCATCTTCCCATCAACTGACCAGCTTCCCTGTTCCTGCTGAAGAAAAGCATCCCCACAGCATGATGCTGCCACCACCATGTTTCACAGTGGGGATGGTGTGTTCAGGGTGATGTGCAGTGTTAGTTTTCCGCCACACATAGCGTTTTGCATTTAGGCCAAAAACGTCAATTTTGGTCTCATCTGACCAGAGCACCTTCCTCCACATGTTTGCTGTGTCCCCCGCATGGCTTGTGGCAAACTGCAAATGGGACTTCTTATGGCTTTTTTTCAACAATGGCTTTCTTCTTGCCACTCTTCCATAAAGGCCCGATTTGTGGAGTGCACGACTAATAGTTGTCCTGTGGACAGATTCTCCCACCTGAGCTGTGGATCTCTGCAGCTCCTCCAGAGTTACCATGGGCCACTTGGCTGCTTCTCTGATCAATGCTCTCCTTGCCCGGCCTATCAGTTTAGGTGGATGTCCATGTCTTGGTAGGTTTGCAGTTGTGCCATACTCTTTCCATTTTCGGATGATGGATTAAACAGTGCTCCGTGAGATGTTCAAAGTTTGGGATATTTTTTTATAACCTAACCCTGCTTTAAACTTTTTTACAACTTTATCCCTGACCTGTCTGATGTGTTCCTTGGGCTTCATGATGCTGTTTGTTCACTAATATTCTCTAACAAACCTCCGAGGCCTTCACAGAACAGCTGTATTTATACTGAGATTAGATTACACACAAGTTGACTCTATTTACTAATTAGGTAACTTCTGAAGGCAATTGGTTGCACTGGATTTTATTTAGGGGTATCAGAGTAAAGGGGGCTGAATATTTTTGCACACCACACTTTTCAGTATTTTATTTGTTTAAAAAATTGAAAACCATGTATCATTTTCCTTCCACTTCACAATTATGTGCCAATTTGTGTTGGTCTATCACATAAAATCCCAATAAAATACATTTACGTTTGTGGTTGTAACGTGACAAAATGTGGAAAAGTTCAAGGGGTATGATTACTTTTGCAAGCCACTGTACCTCTGCTGCCGATTTCAGGGATCTTTGTTTCTCATTATTCCCTATTGCCCTACCATTGGTATATATATTGCCCTTACTTAATCCCACAAAATGCATCACTTCACTCTTATCAGGATTAAATTCCATTTGCCATTGCTCAGCCCAAGTTGCTGGCTAATCAATATCCTTCTACAGTCTAAACAACACTACCAACAATACCACAAATGATGGAGCTGGAATCAATCAGTCAACAAACTTGGGAGCTCCAGGCTTGGAAGAACATGTGCCAAAGTCACAAACTTGATTTCTTTCTCAGTGGTAATTCCAATTGCCAACATTTATGAGTAGTATCTGGCCCAGCACCGTGGCCTCCATAAAGGGTGATTATTTGGATATAGTGTGGAAAGTGTGGCAGTGCTGTCAAAATCTTCATCTTGGCTTAAGTTATGTGTTCAGGAGAGAGGGAAAAGTATTGTGAGAAAAAGAGAAACCACATTAATTTAAGTCGCATAGGATGATAGAAGAAAAACTTGCATATTAAATGAAAATATGTTGAAATTTTGAAAATTTAATTTTTTTTTTTTAGGTTCATAGAGATCCTGAGGATCCAAATGTAAGTATTTATACATGGTAAAATTTCATAGAGCCATACAGCATATAAACAGGCCCTTAGCCCAACCTGCCTACTCCAACCAACATGTTCCATCTACACTTATCCCACCTGCCTGTGTTTGGCCCATATCCCTTTAATCCTATCCATGTACCTGTCCAAATGTTTCTTAAATGTTGTGATTTTAAATGTTCTAATATTTAAATATATTTATCTATTAAGATATTAAATGTCTAGATAATTTTTTAATCTATGAATATAAATTAAAGTTAATTATACCAATACTTATTCATATGTTTACCTACAGAGCATAATTGAGTCTTACCAGTTTAAATTCAAGTATACTGCAGCGGGACCAAAGTTGGATATTTTAAGGTAATAAACTAGGCTCTATCAGAGGAAATAACCTCTTTTCACTGTTGAATCATCTTGACCCTTCCAGCAAAGAGTAGGAGTAAACGGGTCCTTTTCACAATGGCTGGCAGTGACTAGTGGGGTACCGCAAGGCTCAGTGCTGTGACCCCAGCTATTTACAATATATATTAATGATCTGGATGAGGGAATTGAAGGCAATATCTCCAAGTTTGCGGATGACACTAAGCTGGGGGGCAGTGTTAGCTGTGAGGAGGATGCTAGGAGACTGCAAGGTGACTTGGATAGGCTGGGTGACTGGGCAAATGTTTGGCAGATGCAGTATAATGTGGATAAATGTGAGGTTATCCATTTTGGTGGCAAAAACGGGAAAGCAGACTATTATCTAAATGGTGGTCGATTGGGAAAGGGGGAGATGCAGCGAGACCTGGGTGTCATGGTACACCAGTCATTGAAGGTAGGCATGCAGGTGCAGAAGGCAGTAAAGAAAGCAAATGGTATGTTAGCTTTCATTGCAAAAGGATTTGAGTATAGGAGCAGGGAGGTTCTACTGCAGTTGTACAGGGTCTTGGTGAGACCACACCTGGAGTATTGCGTACAGGAGTTTTGGTCTCCAAATCTGAGGAAGGACATTATTGCCATAGAGGGAGTGCAGAGACGGTTCACCAGACTGATTCCTGGGATGTCAGGACTGTCTTATGAAGAAAGACTGGATAGACTTGGTTTATACTCTCTAGAATTTAGGGGATTGAGAGGGGATCTTATAGAAACGTACAAAATTCTTAAGGGGTTGGACAGGCTAGATGCAGGAAGATTGTTCCCGATGTTAGGGAAGTCCAGGACAAGGGGTCACAGCTTAAGGATAAGGGGGAAATCCTTTAAAACCGAGATGAGAAGAACTTTTTTCACACAGAGAGTGGTGAATCTCTGGAACTCTCTGCCACAGACGGTAGTTGAGGCCAGTTCATTGGCTATATTTAAGAGGGAGTTAGATGTGACCCTTGTGGCTAAGGGGATCAGGTGGTATGGAGAGAAGGCAGGTACGGGATACTGAGTTGGATGATCAGCCATGATCATATTGAATGGCGGTGCAGGCTCGAAGGGCTGAATGGCCTACTCCTGCACCTAATTTCTATGTTTCTATGTTTCTTCTATTACATTATCTCTTCATCGATACTCAAGGAAATGACGAGCCCTGACTGCAATTTGTCCTCACAACTTTAGCTCTGGTATCATTCTGATAAATCTGCACTGTATCCATTTTGTGCCCGGTATATATTCTCTGAAATGCTGTGCCCAAAACAAAATGCAACTTTCAACCAGTCGAATGGTGGCATACTGTAACTACACTCCTTTGTTTTACTGCCACCAGCCCAGAATACAGAGTTGCAGGTGTTCACATTTGAGGATGGAGCGAGTTTGTGGCCTTAGAGTAACATCTAATACTTGAGCTTTTTGTGAATAGAGTTACTCACACCCAAAGTGTGAGCTTTTAAACCCATTAATTATTTTAAGACAAGGTTATAAATGTATTTAAGTAAAAATTAAAACTCCAGATCTGTATGGTTAAATGAATTTTCAGGAAAAGCCAAACGCGCAATGTAACTTGATGGGAGGTGATCTTTGAGTTCGTGGTAAGGAATAAGCAGCAAAGTCTTCTGGCTATTTTTGAATTCACAAAATATCAATTACCTAAAACAAATACCAAAGGTACAAAGAAATCTTGTCATATGTAATTAAATTCACACAGCAAAAACAAGCATATTGGAACAGAAGTAAACTTTCAAGATACAAAAAAAGCTTCCGTACTGCTCATCCGTAAGCTGTTTGTCTTGATGCAGAGCCTGGAAATTCTTCCTAATGATGTGTCTCTGACAATGAAACTTTTCTATTACGATGAAGGTAAATGCAGTTTACTGGTATCAGAATTGTTTTATTCCATTCTATATTCCTATATATTAGCTGCTTTGGATACGTATGTAACTAAGTTCTAGTATGGAGGCTTACAACAATGCTTTGCTTGCAGAATTTTTGATTATTTTGAGTTTTATTTTTGCAACCCCTGCACTTGCAAACAAACCCATAGGATAGACCAGCAGATCAGATAATATTGGTGAATAAAAAAACATTTACAAATGGATAACTTCGAGCATAACTACAGCAAATGCCAGACAAACCTGAATTTGTTGATAACTAACGCCCCCCCACCCAACATCTGTATTCACCTATCACTTGCCAACCTTTGTCCCGCCCCCACCTCTTTTCCAACTTCTCCAACCCCACTCCTGTCATTCTGAGGAAGCCCAAATCGTAATGTCTGTCATCCATCCATCCATTCCTCCACAGATAGTGCTTGACGCACAGTTCCTCCAGTACTTGTTTAACTCGAGGTTCCAGCATTTACTGTTTCCTGTGTCTTAATTTGTTGAATTTAATATTAAGTCTGGAAGGCTGCAATATACACAGAAGGAAGATGAGGTGCTGATGCTTAAGACCATTATAAAGCAAAAACAAATTAGTCAGAATGAGAGTGGGAAGAATTAAATGGCATAACTAGAAGCTCAGTATTGCTCTCCTGCTGACTGAATGCAAATGCTTAGTAAAGCAGGCACCTAATCTGCATTTGGTTTCTCAGATGTAGGGAAGACCAAATTGTGAATTTCAAATGCAATACTCTGGAAGAAGTGCAGGTGAATTATGTGGTTAAAAATGCAGTAATTTTAGATTGGATCCAAATACATTTATTGTAATATGCTCGGGTGCAATGAAATTATTTGTTTACATCAACTTAATTGCGTACACAGTATACATGATAACGATAGATACAACAACAATAAATACAATAAATTATCGAGCAATCTGAAGTAGTGTAAAAAATAATTAAATTGCAATAAAAACCAGCTGAATGAAGTAGACTACCAGTAAGTAATATGCAGACATCTGGAATTGGATGTGAAAGAGGTGATCCGTTCAGGGATCGGATAGCAATGCAAAGAAGCTGTTCTTAAGTTTGGACTCCCGGGCTATCAAGCTCCTGTAACTTCTTCCATAAGATAGAAGAGAGCAACCATGACACAAAGTTCCTAATCTCTTTCCACACCTGCTTCTTTCAAGTGCATCATTTATTTAAAGCATTGGGCATGTACATCGATTCCAGCAATGACTATTGATCTTTTATTGCTATTGACGAAATGGTAGTGAGATGCCTTCTTTAACTACTTCAGTTCACAGTGTAGTCAGGCAGGAAGTTTCAGGATTTAGACCCAGTGACAATCTTATATTTCTTAAATAGTGTGATAGAGGAAAACTTACAGCTGGGTATTTTGCATGCATTTGCTTCCCATGTCTTCTTTCATGGTGAATGTTTGGGGTTTTGGAGTGCTATTGGATTCTATCCATTCCAGTTACTGGGTGTAGATGATTGAGTAAATGGTTAGGTGGTATGGCAGTTGAGTGGCTGCTTTGTCTTGGATTGTGTTGCTTTCAGAATGTTGATGGAGCTTTTACATCCAGTCAAATGCAAAGTAGTCCATCGCATTCCCAATATTGTTTGTAGATAATGGAAATGTTTGGGACAGCAGACATGAACCACTCACCATGCACATACTCGGGCTCTGATCTGCTATTGTAGCCATGGTTTTCATATGGTCCAGTTTCTTGTCTTGGGGATGCAGTTTTTTTCCACCCAGGATGATCATGGTGAGGAACTCCGTAATGGTAATGTGTTTGAATGCCAAAGGTAGTTTGTCACACTGTCTCGTGTTGGAGATGATCTATGCTGGCTTGTAGGGCATGAATATTTCATTTTTGAAGGGGTATAAATGGAATTAAACTAGCCCATCATAGAAACCTTTAAAATATGACATGATGATTTTAAAGATGCATGGATTTTTAAAAGTAGTGTATTTGAAAATTAGCTGACTGACAACAAAAAGTGATTTTGAATAAAGAATGTGTGCATGTAATTTCAATTGCTGCTTTTAGTACTCTGGCACTATGGATACTGTATATTGATGCTAGGTATTTAATTATTTTGGCCACCCCAATAGGGACTTCAATCCCTAAAAATAACCCAGAGTACAATCGGTGATCATTCTTTTCAATGTATCTAGTACATATCAGTGGTTCAGTTCTTCTCAATGTATACATCTAAAACATAATAATTTGTGGCATTTATGATATTACTGATTACTATGTGCTTGTCCGCAGTTTTTGTTTTATTTTAGATCTCTATACTACCAATTTTCCCCTAAATTTCCAGCCTTTTTCCTGAAGATTTAAAGGGAAACACCCATTGGCCCTAATTCTCTTTCTGTTTTAATTAACTGTCCAAGCAGTTTATAAAACATATTCCCACTTCATATCAGTTTTCCTGATTCATATATTTTTAAATAACAGTGACTCCTCCTGACTATCAGCCACCAGGGTTTAAAAAAGGTGAGTGTGATGCTCTGTGGTTTGAAGGAACTCCCGTCCATTTTAAAGTTGGTGATGTGCCCACTCCATTCCATATGATGAAAGTACGGGTCACCACAGAGAAAGACACAATGGAACAGCTGGAGAAAGAAAACATGTTACAAAAGGAAAATGAATCTTCACAACAGAAAATGGAGGAAGTCAAATCTCCCAAAAGTGTAAGTTCCTATTATTTTTTAAAACTGCTTTTGGAATATTAGATATTTAAAACAGCAAGTTCAATAAGAAACTAACGTGACATGGATAAAAAATTCATAAAATACTGTTGATTCTGAGCAGTAAAAACGTGGGGATATTTATGATGCAACATCAAAAGTAACTTTCTAATGGCTTACGGAGATTGTGTTCAAAATTTCACAACCATGTATTCCAGCTATCATATTGATTTTCCAATTAGTGTGTTAATCAAGTTTGATTTCATTTGGCATAGGGCATAAATTATGTAAAGACATGCAATCCAGGCCACCAAAATACCACAGGTATGAATATTTCTGTTAAGTTGAATGAATATATGAAGAATGATAACAGTGATAGATTGATTGAGTTACAAAATGATATAAATTAGGTCCTTACTCCACACAAAGCTTTGCAGAAACGATTTCCACTATGTGATTGATGAATGTAGTAAATAATGAAATTTGAGTGCTAATGGTTATGGCCAAGTAATACAATGACAATGCATCTTTCTTGCAGGGGTCAAACAGACCCCTAATACTGTCATATATCAAGAGTAAAGCGCAACCTCGTGAGGTGAAAGTGAACAACCTGATTTATTTGATAAGCTACTTCATAAATATCCAAACTGGATTCCAGAATGAAAAAAATATGCTTATGAGAGTTAGATTGAATCCTGGTGTATCTTCAAGAAAGCTGGGCTTCTAGTGACGGAGGTGTTGTCACATCCTTGTTTAAACAACAAGCGTAAATTTTAACATGAAATACAGTACATGTTTGGTGAAACCATTCTTAATTTATTATGCATAGCGCATGATGTACAATTTGCTGATACAGGCGACCCCGATGTTACGTGGGTCTTGCGTTCCTAAAAACCTGTTCTAACCGTAATTTTCCATAATGATACCTCATGGCATTGAACCTCCTGTTGTAAATGGGGATGATTTGCTTCTGAATCTTTTTCCCTCAATAGTGATAACCCCTTGGCTGTGTGGTCTACTGTTATGGGAATTTTGAAATGCAATTATTTTGTTTCCTTGCTAAGGGGCATGTTCACCCAAGAGAATAGACACATAGAAAATAGGTGCAGGAGTAGGCCATTCGGCCCTTCGAGCCTGCACCACCATTCAATATGATCATGGTTGATCATCCAACTCCGTATCCTGTACCTGCCTTCTCTCCATACCCCCTGATCCCTTTAGCCAAAAGGGCCACATCTAACTCCCTCTTAAATATAGCCAATGAACTGGCCTCAACTACTTTCTGTGGCAGAGAATTCCACAGATTCACCACTCTCCATGTTTTTTTCACACAGAGCGTTACATAGACTGCTTTGTCCACGATAGTACTGTAAACCCTCTTTGTAACAGGCCATGGGCGGGGAATAGTGTCCATTATTGCCGGTAGTTTGCTATAACTAAGGGATTCGCACCAATTACCTAGTACAACGAGTAGTTTTCAAAAAGAAAGTTATTTTTAACAACACAAAATGTACTGCTAAAAATACTAAAGGTTGTTTGTTACTTTGTTTAATAGTTAAGTGCGGATCGAAGGGATTGCCTGTAAATTTCAATAGCCTCCGCAGTGTAAAGAGGCTGTCCCACTGCGGCGACCTAATCTGCGAGTTCAGACGAGTTTGCCCTCGACTCAAACTCGCATCATGGTCGCCACGAGGTCCTAGGAGGTCACTGGAACTCTCCTTCATGCTCGAGGGAACTTCCCGAATACTCGTGGCCTCAGCTAGGCCACGGAAAAATTTTCAGCATGTTGAAATTTTTTCCGCAAGTAAAATTAGGTCGGCATGGTTCTTTTTCTACTCGTAGTGCAGTGGAGTGCGGTCGCTATTTAGTTACAGGCAGTTGAGGGCAGCCGTAGGCAATCTCCTTCACTGACCGGGCATTTTGATTGGCACATTGGAATTTTCAGGACCAGGGAAAACCGATCGGCAGGTAAAATGCCCGCTAAACTTTATTATACTCTTTAAAAGTGTCTCCACTCCTTTACCCCCCCCCCCCTTCTCTCCCCCTCTCTCTACCCCCCGCTCCACGCCACGCTCTAAAGGACTTACCGTACTGTGGCAGTCATTCCTCCTCATTGCAGGTGTGTATATCAGACAGCGCTCCCCCTCTTTCCCTGGCCCCGGCCTTTGTGATGGGGTCGGTCGATCCAGCTCGCGGTTTCAATGCGGACGGTCGATCCAGCTCGAAGTTTTCCAGGCGAGTGCCCTCTGGCTTGAAAGTCGAAGGCACTCTTCTTAACTCGCGGATTAGGTCATCGCAGTGGGACAGTTCTTTAACTAGCAGCCCGTGGTGTTAATGGGACAGTCCCCAGTAACAAAAATCCATTATAAAGAGGTTACTGTATTGTTATGGTTAAGATTTTTTTTTTGGAGCTTCATATTCCTTGTATGCTTTGTAGGAAGGCTTTGTAGAGTTGAGAGGCACAAAGGAAACAAAGAACATTTATTACACATACACCAATTGGTGTAGTGAAATTTGACTTGCCATTGCAGCACGCAAATAAAGATAAAACACAACATTAAAGAATTTAACAATAAACATAAAAACATCCCCCCACAATGATTCCCACTGTGAGGGAAGGCACAAAGTCCAGTCCCCATCCCCTAGTCCACCCATAGTAACTCGCTTGTCAGAGAATGCCCAGTCTTTAATCTACAGTTGTACCACTGAAATTATGTGGCTGCTCCAGTTTTGGTCAATGGAGAGCCGCAGGATCTTGATAATGAATATAGTAATAGGAAACCATAAAATGAAAAGAGGTGTTCAGATTCTGTACTATTGAAGATGGACATTTTCTGACATTTGTGTTTCTGACTGCTAGCCACTTATCGCAAGCCTGAATGTTGTCTGGGTCTTACTGCATGTGGAAATGACTTATTATTTGAGAAGTAATCTAACTACACTATATGTTTATCATGCATACCCATGTTTGACCTTGTGATTGAGGAAAGCTCGCTGAAGATGGTTGGACCTTGAACATATCCCTAAAAAATTCCTATAGTATTGTTCTGGTGCTGAGATGGTTGGCCTTCAATAACTACAACTATTTTCATTTGTGCTACATATCACTCCAGCCAATTGAGTTTTTTGTTCCCAGTGAATCGAATTACTTAAGTGTAACGAGTCTGCCCTGGTATCAAAATTGTTCAAATTTGTCCCATTGTCACATTCACCCCAATGGTGGAATTCTGCTTTTTTATCTTGTACAAAGACTATATTAAGTTCTGGTGACAAAGGTCCTGGTGGAACCAAACCAAACATTGCTGAGCATCGCGTAAATCTCCCTTGCAGGTATTAAGGCGCAAGATGAGTTATCTTTGTTGTGTCCCCTAACCAGATGACAAGATCATATGTCCATATGAATCTGTCCTTCTTCATTGTTGGATTAGCTTTGGCAGTTATCCCAATCTATCTCAGAAACATTTAAGGATTGACCATATTGCTCTGCATCTGAAATCACAAAAGATTTGAGCAGATAGAAATGCCAAAGGATTCTTATGGCATTCCATTAGTTACATGATTACTGTTTTTGATTCCAGCTTTGATTTTTTTCAGATTTATTTACAGGATAATCTAACTTCTGTGAATAAGAGATTGTGGAGTAGAATTTTGCTCAAAACTTTTGATTATAATTTTGAATTAAGAGACATAAATATTGACAGATAAAATGTAATATTTTATACATCATATACATTTATATACTAATTAGTTGAAAAAGATGCAATCATTTAATGTTTTTCATTTTTGACAGATCAACCAAAATTTCAGAATTGCATGTTTAACGAGCAACCAATTGGTACATCAGAGAAAGAGGTATTGATACTTTTGACAAAACAAGTATTTCATATTTAGGCTATTTACAAAATAATGTGTACAGTGATCACATGTTAGATTCATTGAAGTATTTGTACTAGATATCAAAGTGTCATTCCAATTATTGGAGTCTACATCTAGATTATTCGCACAAAAGTAATTATATTTTCCAGTCATGGTAAATGTTACTTTGTCAAGCAATACAATCATAGGACATATGGTTACTGTATTAGTTTGCACGGAAAGTCACATTTTAATATAATTTACTGCTTGTAGTATGTTTAAGCTCATCTAAATAATTAAAAATCCTTAAATTGGTGGTTATCTACATGGTCATTAGTACATTTTATCTGTGACCTGATGATCAAAATTACCTCTAATTTGTATTAGGATTAAAAAGTCCAATTTTGTATATAGAGCAATTTCATTCTTGGCACATCAGTATTTTGCAAAATTATGATATGGTTGCATTTCATTTGTACCACCATACTTAAATCTTTGTCATTTTCTTGGATTTTGCTATGATAATATTAATTGCAGAATAAATCTGACAACCAATATGTTATGCAGTTTAATAACACAGACTTGTAGTACTATGCCCACTCCCACACACAGTTTTGGTTCATACAGGCACATTTTATGTCACATTATCAGTCTGGTTGTGTGATGAGAAAAGGTACAAGAAGGTTTTGGACAGTGTTGCTAATAAATTGTTAATATTTCCTGAGTGAACTGCATTCATTTGGGTGTGTTGATTTACATTTTTTTCTAAGGCTATCGGATACCTTTAGTATTATCTACTTCATTATAAATTGATTTTGCTTTATGCTCTTGGAATCCAGTTAATTATTTTTGAGATGGTGCTTCCTCCAATAAAGATAGTTGCAAAAAATTGAAGACAGCTTGGAGTTTTACAATTATCTTGGCCATGTTCCTTCTTCCACCAAAAATAGATGATTCAGTCAGTTAGTTCATTTCAAGTCCAATTTCTGAGGGACCTTGTTGTGTTCAAATTGTTTGTAGTTCAAAGTGTTGCATATTGTGAAATCTAACCAGGGCAGGAGACCTACACAGCGAATGTCAGGGCTCTGAGGAGGTTTATAGAGTAGAGGAATCTAGGAGTGCACATACACAGGACACTGAAAATGGCGTCACAGGTAGATAGGGAAGTCAAAATTGGACTGCATCAGTCAGAGTATTGAGTATAGAAGATGGGAGGTCAGGTTACAGTTAGCACAAGACATTGGTGAGGCCACATTTAGAGTATTGTATTTAGTTTTGGGCACCCTATTATAGGAAAGATTTTGTTTAGCTGGAAAGGCTGCAAAGAAGATTTACAAGGATGTTGCCAGGACTCGAAGGCCCGAGCTATAAGGTGAGGTTGAGCAGGCTAGGACTTTATTCCTTGGAGTGCAGGAGGATGAGGGATGATCTTATAGAGGTGTATAAGAACATGAGGTATAGGTAGGGTAAATTCACAGATTATTTTACCCAGAATAGGGGAATTGAGAGCCAAAGGGCATGGGTTTAAGGTGAGGGGGGAAAGATTTAATAGGGAGCTTTAAAATGATTACTGTAAGATGGCTAAAATATTAAAATTTCCTTTTTAAATTTTTTGATTTATAATTTGTGTGCTTCTGGATGTATTTCAGTCTGAAGATAGACACAAAATGCTGGAGTAACAGGACAAGCAGCATCTTTGGAGAGAAAGAATGGGTGATGCTTCGGGTCTGTAGAAGACTCGATCTGAAACATCAGCCATTCCTTCTTTCCAGAGATGTTGCCTGCTGCGCTGAGTTACAGCAACATTTTGTGTCTAGGTTGTAAACCAGCATCTGCAGTTCCTTCCTACACATCCTAGATATTTCAGTCTGACAGGTTGAAGAACTGTTATGGTTTTATCAACTTGGATCACTCACAGGAAGCCGGGGTAACTGCAAATGTGTTCAGTGAAATCCATTATTTCATGGCCAGGACACATATCAGAACCATTTTTATAATAATATCAATTTTGCAATTGTCTTATAGATGTCTTCTCTTTTAGATAAAGCAGTTGGTAGCAAAGGCAGCAGAGCTGAACGTATCTGGCAACAAGACAAAATTTGGAAAAGAGCAGGTCAGTCGTGAGTGCTATCTCAATTGATCTATTTCCCAGCATTGATATTTAGCACGTCACTACCAAGCATTGCGGGTCAATCTGAGGACCTAAAAGTATAACATCATCAGATCATCCATAGATAGATCTTCTGAAGTTGTTCCTGGTTCACCTAATGGAAATTTCTTGTTACAATTCTGTCTTTTCTGGCTCGTTTGAATCGGAATGCTTTATTTTTGGATGACATCTCTTCCATTCTCCTTGACAGGATTTATACGTGCCTGACAAGCCAGAACTTTAATAGTTAACTGCTTTTCCTACACTGTAAAGATGTAAAATAAGTTTCCCATCTGTTAAGTTTTAAAGCAGTTTTTTTGGTGAGCAGTTACGCCTGTTGACATTCTTTTGCCGAGATGCAACAAAACCTAAGACAAATACAGGGAAGTAGATGTGTGATTTCAGTTCTATCTGAGTGATAGACAGGTCAATTTTAACTTGCAGAACTGGAAGAAAAACTTGCTGATTTTTAGAACGTTAGTTCTTTTTTAACTATAATTTGAAAAATAACTTTCTCCAGAAAAATTGGATGTACAATATTATGATTGCTTGATATAAAAATATTTTTGTTTGATTATTGTTATAGTGTTCAAATACTTGGTGTATGTTTCGCTAAAGTATTTGACTTTTGCTGTTAGGTACAAAGGTCTCATTGCCCGCAAAGTGGAGAAATGCATGAAGAACCACAAAAGTTGAGTACTACGCAAACCATTAAAGCAGTTCGACCTAAAAAGACGATCTCTCAACTTGACCCTGTAAGTGATTTTTTTTTGTAATGAGCACTTTAGTTTATCTTTGTTTATGTGGTCGAATGCAATAGACCAGCAGTTGCTTGGAAATGCTGTTACTGCCTCACTAAACGAATGTCATAAAGTTTAGGACACGCAAGTTAATGCGAGCCAACGTCTTCTGCCAAAATACTGTTAACAATTTTTAATTTTGTTTGATAGCTTGAATGCGTCTGATTATTAGAACATTACAAGCATTCATAGTCTTTGGCCAATTGATTCTGTTGAGACCTGGTGATACCAGTTGTGTACATTTCTTACTGCTGTTTCACAGACGTGTTTTTTTGCAATTTCACATGACAGTGGAAACAAGTTCTGGGATGCATTTTCTTGCCAATTCTAGATATAGTCATCTAGAATAATGCCATCAATCATAATGAGCACACTATATGTACCAGCAGGTTGGCTGGCTGAATTATTTCCATTGAATGGGCACAGGTTAATTGCCTATCACCTCAACCTACCTTGTTATGCTGAGAAAAAACAATATCCATAGTGCAGCCTTTTTAATATTGGAACAGAGAAAGTGAATTATACCCATTTTACAGGAAAAAAAGATTTCTTGAAAAACTAAAGCATGTAACATATTGTGGTTTTACAAAAAAAAACCATTGTGTTCTCTATTTCTTAACAGGCAGCTCCTAATACTGCGGTACTTCAAGAGAAGATCACGAAGAGAAGGAGAAAAAATTGAAGATTATTCAGATCATATTTGACAACCTCATGACTAATAAGCTAATTGTTAAATTAGATTACTTTTAATATTGGATTGTTTACTCACACATATTAATACCATTATTTCAAATATTAGTCATTGTTATTAGATCAGAAAATGTATAAAATATATTTCTGGTAAACTACAACGAAATAAAACATGGTCACGTGTGCTTTATCACATGAAATCAACTTTTTAAAGTCTGTTTTTCCGTAGTACACTTCTTAAGCTAGGTACATTTTCATACATGTAATGGAACAGATTTAATGAAAATGGATAGCAGCCAACTTGGATCTAAAATTAGCTAGTAGCTTACGTAGGTTTTAATTGTAGTTTACTAGTAGTTTCAGTCTATCAAGATGTGGAGGGATAAACCTTTTCAAAAGTGTTATAAATAACATTTGAAAGTATATTTATTGTACAGCAACATGAGATTAATTTTCCTTTACAGATGTTAAGCAAACATTCAAAGGGATTTTAATGTGAGCTTCAGATCCTCAATGTGCAAAGATGACAAGATCTTTCAACCAAGTTTCGACCACATTCCACAGCATGATGTCCTGGGCTTTGGAATGTACTATTCTGTAACATACACAGTTCCTTACATTGGCAGATCAGTAGGTATCAACCAAACTCCTGTCTCTCACCAAGCTGATAATGCGCCAGTAGCAATTGGTGCTTGTTTCAGTGTGTATACCTAGAAACAGTCTGTAGGGAACAGAGTCCTTTTGCACAAATGTCATGGACGTTTGAGAGATTCATTAAGGAATCTCTCACGATGTGAGAGATTCATTAAGGAAGCGTTCCCTTTCCCCTCTCTGAGCACAATTTGGAGAATGTGTAGATGATATTCTACCAGAATGCGTCTGCTGTCCAAGCAATTATCCACAACCTTTTCCTGAATGACCCGCTAAGTCTGCCTAAACCTACCTAACCTCCCGGTTGCTAATCACTTTAACTCCCCCTCCCATTCCCACACTGACCTTTCTGTCCTGGGCCTTCTCCATTGTCAGAGTGAGGCCCAGCGCAAATTAGGAGGAACAGCACGTCATATTTTGCTTGGGCTGCTTACACCCCAGCAGTATGAACATTGACTTCCTTAATTTCAAGTAATCCTTGCTTTTCCTCTCTATCCATCTTTCCCCCTTCGCAGATCTCCGACCAGTCTGACTCTTCGACTATATTTTATCTCTGCTTTGTTGTTATCTCCTCCTAGCTAACAATGATCTATTCTACATTTTCCTTGATCTGCATTCCCTTTGTCCTATTTTCACACCCCACACACCCATATCTATGTACCTCCTCCTCCCTGACATTAGCCTGCAGAAGTGTCTCGACTCGAAACGTTACCCATTCCTTCACTCCAGGTATGCTGTCTGTCCCGCTAAGTTACTCCAGTATTTTGTGTGTATCTTTGGTTTAAACCACCATCTGCAGTTCCTTCCTACCCTTTCCTGAATGTTGGTGATTCAAGGTTCTAGGTCAGTTTATTGTCACATGTACCAATTAAGGTACAGTGAAATTTGAGTTACCATACAGCCATACTAAGTGAAAAACAAGATACACAACCACATAAAAGTTAACATAAACATCCATCACAGTAGATTCCTCAATGTGATGGAAGGCAATAAAGTTCAATCTTCTTCCTCTTCTCCCAGTCAGGGCAGCCAACGATCGAAGCTCCCATCGGGGTGATCGAAACTCCCACTTCGGGGCGGTTGAAACTCTCTCCGCAGCATGGAGCTGCCGAGTCGGCTTCTTACCAGAGACTGCGGGCTTCACAATGTTAAAGTCCACAGGCCCTGCGGTTGGAGCTTCAACCCCCGGCAAAGGGATTGCAAGCTCCGCGATGTTAAAGTCCCGCAGACTCCTGCAGCTTGAAGCGCCCGTCGGCCTCCAGGAAAGGCCGCCAACTCCACAATGTTAGGCCGCAGCGGGGACGGAGATACGATATGGAAACAAATTGCATCTCCGTCGAGGTAAGAGATTGAAAAAAGTTTCCCATTTCCCACATAAAACAAAATAAGGAACACTAAAACATACTTTTTAACACATACTAAAAATAACAAAATGAAGAAAGGACAGACTATTGGTGAGACAGCTACTGCTGGAGGCGCCACCAGGTGTATCCCTGCTAAGAAAACAACTTAGCAATCATCCTGCTTGGTATGGGAAAGGGTGTGAATGACTGCCCCCAAAATATACTTGACTACATTGGCAGCAATCTTTTTTTGCAAACCAGCACCTGTAGTTGCTTGTTTTAATGTTTCAACAGTTAAACACATTGGTACCTCATTTAACACTCAAGATGTATTCCCAGTGAAGACACCAGTGAAATTAGCATAAAAGGTCATTATAGATTGATGATGCATTGCTGACAATACTGTAATGCTGGGAACTGAGTGCAAGGAACCCTTGTCCTCTGCTGACACTCCCAGAGCAAGTTGCCCGCAAGGAGGTGTTGGATGAATAAGAAACAGTGACAAGTGTAGGCCATTGTTCAGGACTGGCAGGGCCAACACCACCTACCTTGTGTGTTGACAAATTGCTTGGATCCAACAGTCTCTCCAATCAACAGTTGAAAATGAAGGAAGCTGCACATTGGTACCTCAGGGATTTCTCTACAGTACATTTGAACTCAAGATATTCCCAGTGAAGACACCAGTGAAATTTTATCCGGTGTTCCAGAAACAAAAGCTCCGAAAAGGTCATTTTTTCCAGATTGATGCGCACCAAAGCTCGCATTGCTGACCCAAAATACCCACGGTCAACCCAGGTCTGTACTACTGTAGCGGCTGCCTCCTCCCTGGAAAACATCTGTAAATCTGGTTAGTCAAGTTTGGAGGGCATGTGAAGGAAGGGGGTAAACTTTAATTCTTAGTCCCCTGCTGGTCGGACACTCAATGCCTTAGAGCAAGTGCAGTAAGTTCCCACAAGGAGGTGTTGGATGAAGCTAAGAAACAGTGGCTGACAAGCGTAGGCCATTGTTCAGGACTGGCAGGGGCCAACACCACCTACCGGGTGTGTGCGGCACAAAGCGCTGTGGCCGCCAACAGTCGCTCCAATCCGCGCAGCCAGGGGTCCTGTTCGAAAATGAAGGAACGGAGCCCCAGCTGCGAGGTTGGGAGTCGCCGACCAGGTTTAAGGGACTAAGAATTAAAGTTTCCAACCCCTAATTAAAATCCCTCCAAACTAACTCATTTATGCATTTCTCCCGGTCTACAGGAGGCAGCTCCATGGAAAGCAAGCGTGAACTTAATCTACGCTAAAAATTTCCATTCTGATATTTGTCCGAAATCCGACTTTTTCTGGTCCCAAGGTTTCGGATTATTATGTATATATTTTATAATATTTTTTAAAATTAAGATCATTTATTGTTTAGTACAACTTTGTAATTTTTAGGTATCTTGGACGGTCTCAGCTTTTGTAGGCAATTAAGATATAACTTAAAAAAATCCTGCAGCCACTCACATCCTTGTCTGGATGCTTCACCCAGCAAGATCAAACCCCCATGATCAAACATTGATTGTTAGGTGAGCTCCCCTTCCCCTCCCCCCACTCACCTTCAACAACACCACAGTCAGATCTGTGGAGTCATTTAAGTTCCTTGGAACCATCATCTCCAAGGACCTTAAATGGGAGGCCACCATCGACTCCAGTCAAAAAGGCCCAACAGAGGATGTACTTCCTGCGACAGCTGATCAAACACAATCCGCGACACGCCCTCCCCCTTCCCAGTTCTCCCACCTGTCTTAATTAACTTCAAATAGCCCTTGCTTTCCCTCTCTCTCCTTCCCCTTCCCAGTTCTCCCACCAGTCTTACTGTCTTCGACTACATTCTATCTGTCCTGCCCACTCGCCTGACATCAGTCTGAAGAAGGGTCTCGACCCGAAACGTCACCCATTCCTTCTCTCAGGAGATGCTGCCTAACCTGCTAAGTTACTCCAGCATTTTGTGTCTACCTGCCACAGGCAATTATGGTCATCTCCGACCCCTCTCACCCTGGCCACAAACTCTTTAAAGTACCTCCGGACTGTCAAAGCCGCCACAGCCAGACATAAAAACAGCTTTTTTCCATGAGTAGTAGCTCCATTCAACAGCCAAAAGTCTGTAGCCTCCTTTTGCTCGGGTATTTTATTTTATTCTTCACATGTTTAAATTATAATGTTTTATTTTTAATTGTCTACTGTATATCATGCTGTTATCCTTGTGTGCAAAGTACCAAGGCAAATTCCTTGTATGTATACATACTTAGCTAATAAAATGTATTCAATTCAATTCACATTCAGATCTGGTAATTGTACGCTTAAGGGGACCATGGGTAACAATTCTGGGCAGATGCATCAGGCTACCAAGATCTGGCCCAGTGATTCTCATGCAGTGGTCCCAAGGTCAGCCTATCCTGGATTAATGGATTGCAGCAAAGGCAGGCTTAAGGGGGAAAAATATCCTCTGTTTTTCCTAACTTTGGGGAAAATACATCCCTTGACTGTTTGAACTTAGATAGTGTCCTAACAACTGATGCACACAGATTAATTCAGGCTTTACTTGAAGAAGAGGCATGGGAAGCTGCCATGGTAATTAAGGTAAATAATTATGCTGTAAACTATTTTGCCTAAATACCAGACCACAAAACACTCATATTTTAATAATAAGGAATCAGGTTTATTGAGATATACACTCACATCATAATTTCTGTGCTGCTGTGCAGCGTGAAACAAAGTTAGTCATACAGCTTGCAATAGGCCTTTCAGCCCAATTTGCCCATACCGGCCAACATGTCCCATCTACATTAGTCCCACCTGCCTGCATTTGCCCCATATGCCTCTAAACCTCTCCTACCCACGTACCTGTCCAAATGTCTTTTAAACATTGTGATTGAACCCGCCTTGTGTACCTCATCCAGCAGCTCGATTTATACACCCACCACCACCCTTTGCGTGAAAAAATTACCCCTCAGGTTCCTATTAATTCTTTCCCCCCCGCACCTTAAACCTGAAATTACTTTAATTTTCATCAGAATCCTGAATTCAATAAAATTAATCAAATGCATTTACCACTTGGGTTATATTGCCGACAAAACATTCCCAACTGTTGTTTCTCTCTGGTTCTGTGAAAAAGCATTTACTTTACCAAACTGATATCCTCTGCCATACCCTACCATACTACTCAGCTCAATCACTCACAGGCTGTTTTAACTCATTGTGTACTGGTTCGACATGACAATAACATTTTTTGGCCTAGAGTAAGCTTATTCCTACATAACCCGACAGAAGACAATGACTCTGGGGGGGGGGACCAAAACAATTCCTTATAGAATGCAATTTCATTTAAAAATTATCAATTCTGATTTCAAAGGTAAATTTATTTTGATATAATCTACAATTTAAATGTAGATTAGAATGTACAGCTGCAATCATGAATATAATCCATGAATGTCTTTCAAATTTTAAACAGTGGTTTGAATTTTATCTGGAATAAATAAATCTTTGCATATGTCAAAATTGAAGCATATAAAACTAGAAACCAGTCATTAGTCTTCATTATTTCAGATCTCTTCATCTTGTTTTTAAAAAAATTATTATATATATTATATATATTTGTTAAACTCAATTGTGATAAAGTTGACCATGCCATAAATCATTTTGCGCATCTCCAAATCTACTTAATGTGTTTGCAAATGGCTATATTTCAAAAATATGTATAATGTATGAGGCAGTGATGTGTACATTTCTTCCTTTTGCTCTTAGTAAGGAGTAAAAATCATTAATTTGCCAACAATTTATTAAAATGTATTACTTCGCAGGTTCTCAGCATATTTCTTACTTTGTTCATATCCATCCAAGAGACATGTAGTATTCTCCAACTCCTGTTTCCATAAGCCTGTGAAGGAGCATAATCTTGAACTTTCCATGAATAATGCCAATGGAAATTTACTACTATTGTTAATAAAAAAGGACTATAGCAATGTGTTTTGTATTTTATTGTGATACATGAGATGTGTTAAGAAATGGATACAGCCTCTTTAATGCAAAAATCTATAAAAATGCATTTTATCAAGTCATAGCCTATATTGCTTATTACAATTTAAATTCTTCCAGATCAATAATGACAGATTGCAACGGATGAAATTGAAAAGACTGAAATCAAATTTAATTCAAATGTTACACGTAGGAATAGATGGAATTGGATTGATCTAATATAGACCAATTTTCAACAACGCATATGGTTGCAATGACATTTTTGTTCATTTTCAGATTTTATCCCTGCCTATGATGTCACATTTACTTGTTACACTGTGTTTAATACATGTGCAGGGGATTGAAACAGTTTGATGGAACTGCTCTAACAGACTGAAAATTCAAAAACGGGTATTAACATTGGAATCCCATCCACATTCCATCAGTAATCTGGAAAAGAAACCATGCAAAATGCCAAAAGTTATCAGACAAGCCTGCAAAGAAACCAATTGTGTGCCAGATAGAATAAAATTAACCGGCAGAGTTATATCTGATATGACAATCATTATACTATTAATTTATTGTTATCACTGACCTCAATTCCATTTTTTTCCTTGATGATAACTTGAACAAGCATTTGAAAATAATGAAATTGTGATTGGATTCAGAAGTGAATTTCTAGCAAATTGCAATTTTTGACTCAACTCTTCTCGTTTATTCAATGTTAGTAGTTGATGAGAAGTGAGAAACCCAAAGGTTTAGCTGCAATGTGTAACAAGTCTGATCAGAAATTCAGGTGGACCTAAAAATGTTACAAACAAAACGACCATTGTGTGTTGGGCAGCCTTCCCTCCTACTTTGTTTAATATTTTTTTTTGCATGGACCGAAATAAAATGTACATACCGTTCCTATTTCTGCGTTGATGGACTGGGAGGAACAGGTGTTCTTGTGGTTATAGTTTCCCAGGTAGACAAAAATGCTGGAGAAACTCAGCGGGTGCGGCAGCATCAATGGAGCGAAGGAAATAGGCAATGTTTCGGGCCGAAACCCTTCTTCAGACTGATGCAGGGTGGGGGGTGGGGGGGGACGAAAAGAAGAAAGGAAGAGGAGGAGCCGGAGGGAAGAGGGAGAGCTGAGAAGGGTAGGAGACAGCAAGGGTTGCCAGAAATTGTAGAAGTCACTGTTCAGGCTCCTGGAATGCAGACTGCCCAAGCAGAATATGAGGTGCTGCTCCTCCAGTTTCCGGTGGTGCTCATTCTGGCCATGGAGGAGGCCCAGGACAGAAAGCTCGGAATGGGAGGGGTAGTTGAAGTGCTAAGCCACAGGGAGATCAGGTTGGTTAATGCGGACTGAGCGGAGGTGTTCGGCGAAACGATCGGCAAGCCTACGCTTGGTCTCACGGATGTAGATCAGCTGACATCTAGAGCAGCGGATGCAATAGATGAGGTATAGTTTCCCAGAATGAGATCAAACATAGTAAAGTGATTAGTAGTGACTTTTAGTGACTGATGCTGCATTTAATGTATATTTCAATTAAAAGACCAAGCAAAATGACAGACTTAAAGAACAACATCTCATATTCTGCTTGGGTATCTTACAACTTAACTGAATTAATACTGAATACTCCGATTTCAGGTAATTCCCCCTTATGCTCCCTCTTGTCCCTGCCTTTCTACCCGAGTGCCAAATTTCCCTTTCACCTTCCTCTCTTTGCCCGTTTCCTGTTCCCTCCCACCCTTACCCAGCCTTCCAGCTTTACATTTCACTCACCATTGACCAGAAACTGAACTGGACCAGCCACATCAAACTGATCACAAAACAAATTAATGACTGCATATACCATCGAGAGCATCCTACTTTATAACAACCCCCAACAAAAACATTTCCACAATCTTTAAAATATAATCAGAAGCACAAAAATACTAATTTCCACTTGGCTGAATGAGGGCCATGCCAACAATACCCAACAAGGTTTTGGCCCGAAACGTTGCCTATTTCCTTCGCTCCACAGATGCTGCTGCACCCGCTGAGTTTCTCCAGCACTTTTGTCTACCCGTCATGCTTGACACCATCCAGGGTAAAAGCAGGCAAAGATAATCACTTCTTCTACCAGCACCAGCGCTATGACTGAGACAGGCAGGTCTACTAAATGTACCAAATCACATATTCTGGCTTGGAAATGCATCACCCTTTTTAATTATCCACATTTAGACCCTGTGACACTCAACTAACACTGGGAGTACCTTCATCAAAAGACTGGTGATTCAAGAAGGCACCACCACCCTCTTCAAGGACGAAAGGTATGAATAATAAACATTTGTCTCACTAGTGATGCCCACAACTCACAAATGAATTTATAAACGTACAAGATTAGGAATGGTAGAAAGCTGACATGGACTGATTAGGTTAAGTGTCCTGCTTCTATGATATGGGCTATTTTGCATTATTACTTCCAATTACTGTTCAGAATGAACGACAATAGACAATAGCTGCAGGAGTAGGCCATTTGGCCCTTCGAGCCAGCACCACCATTCAATGTGATCATGGCTGATCATCCCCAATCAGTACCCCGTTCCTGCCTTCTCCCCATATCCCCTGACTCCACTATTTTTAAGAGCCCTATCTAACTCTCTTTTGAAAGCATCAAAACGACCTTCAAAAGCAATCCAGAATATAAACAGACTGGACTTAATCTCACTGAAAATCAAAAATATTAACTTTCACATCATTTGCTCTGCAATATTTTATAACACATTTATTTTCACAATTGAGAAATATTCAATTCAATTCAATTCAATTTATTTGTCATTTGAGCCTCATTGAGGTTCAAACAAAATGTTGTTTCTGCAGTCATACACACAAGAAAGTACCAAGACACAACACAATTTACACAAACATCCATCACAGCGCATCTCCTCCTCGCTGTGATGGAAGACAAAGACTTCTCTCCCCTGCACTGCCCATTCCCCTCCCGATGTCAGAGTCAAAGCCCCCGGCGGGCGATGGTAATTGTCCCGCAGCCATTAACGCCGCGCCGGGTGATGCAAGGCCGCGCTCCGGGTCTTGTTGTTGGAGCCCCCGGCGGGCGCTAGCAAAGTCCCACAGCCATTCCAAGCTGCGCCGGGCGATGATGCAAGCCCCCGCTCCAGGTACTCTTCAACCCCGCAACTCGGGCGGGTGAAGTCGCCGTTGCGGAAGCCCCAAAAAGCGGTCTCCCAGCAGGGACCCGCGGGCTCCCGGTGTCACTGTCCACCAGACCTGCGGTAAGCCTCCGAATCTCCGGGGTCAGGTCGCAGCCGAGCGCCACCACAGCTCCACCCGCTCCGAACTCGGCCAGCTCCATGATGGTGAGTAGGTCCGCAGCTCCGCGACTAGAGCCCCAGGTCGTTCCGGTTGGAGGTCGCTCCACAGTGCTAGGCCCCAACGACAACGGAGACCAAACAGAGAAAAGGTCAGGTTCTCCGTGCAGGGGATAGATTTTATAAGTTTCTCCCCCCCCCACCCCCCCGCCCCCCACACACATACCCAGTCAAAATAAAATAAAAACTAAATTCAAACGAGACAAAAAAATAATAAAAAGACAGACGGACTGCAGAGGCCGCTGCGACGTGAGTCGCGCCGCCCACCGATCAAACAGATGTCTAATAGAGAAGATAAAAGTATAAGCATGAAGAAATCAAAAGTGATAGAGAACCAACATTTTTGTTTATATAAATTATTACATTTTACACCATAACATTAAAGCATTAAACCACTGATTGAAAACACAAACAGAAGATTGATTCTCTTCCACCTAAAATGAAAAGTCTCTATTTTGTCACTTTCTTTGACCTGAAACTTCAGCTCTGTTCCTCTCTTCACAGATGCAGCCTGGTCTGCTGAGTGTTTCTAGTATTTTCTTTTTATTTTACATTTTCATCATCTGCAGTTTTTCTTTACATTCAGTCTCTATTTTGTTCTCACACACCAATAATTGGATTCATAGTCTTGACTATCTCCTGATCTCTATGTAAACTACATCTCTTAGAAAATCTGACAAACATATCTTGACCCCATTGACCATGTCTTCAACCATTAGTTTGGCAGAGAATCAAATTGAAAATACAGGCAATTTTCTCCAACACCAGTCCCATTAAAAATGTAACCTTTTCTAAATCTACTCATTCCTATGTACATGGCAAATTTCTGGTGGGCCACCACACCACATTCAACTTGCTGTCCCGTCACTCATTAAATGTTGCTAAATAGATTTACTTCATTCCACGTGCACCTCTCTAGACATCCTGCACTGGATGTCACATCTCCATGAAATTATGAATCCAAATTCTTGAGGTGTAGCATTTGTTCAGGTGTTCAAAAATATTCACTTTGTCACCCTAGGTAAGAGTTCCATGCCCTGTGCTTTGTTGCTATCTAGATATCATTAACAATCATTTTGTCAGTCCAAGCAGTTTAAATCTTTCAGCAGGAGGTGTAGCAAAGTACTGCATTTGCTCTTCAGAGTATCTTTCCTCTACATCAATGATATCTCTGTAGGTCCAATCCTGCCAGTGGAAATTAAACCTATTGAGAAGTTGGATCTTTTTTTCATCGGTTGACACGCAGTCCACAGGCAGCTTTTGCTCGAGGGATGGGACCTGGACATCAGGAAATATCAGGACTCCTCGTATGGCAAACCAGCCTCCGTAACGTGGATGAATGCAGACTCCATACAATTTCTATCAGGAAAATAATTATTTTTGTTAAGTTGATAATATGCATGTTCCTACTCTGACCTCTTTTGAAACTCTCTCACAGAGATGCCCTAGTCTCAAAGACCATTAAAAGATAGTCACGAAATACAAATTAAAGGAGTTCAATAGTTCACAATATTACGCTCAGCTACTTCTCTTCTTTTGAGGGCATAACTTGCTTATAATTGTCTACCACTATGGCATAACAGATGTAAGCACAAATCATTTCCACTTTGCACCACATGTTGAAACTCTATGCTGTGCCACAATACTGTTCTTCTATCATGTTGGATCCTTTATATATTTATTTCTAATTGCAGAATGTTTCCCTTCAAATATCAAGTATGATCAATTGGTAGAAGTCTTTAGAAATACAGCATGGAAACAGGCTTTCAGCCCACTGATCCGCGCTGATCAGCGATCACCCCGTACACTAGCACTATCCTACACACGGGATAATTTACAATTTTACCGAGGCCAATTAACCTACAAACTTGTACGTCTTTGGAATGTGGGAGGAAACCCGAGCACCCAGAGAAAACTCATGCAGTCACAGGGGGAATGTACAAAGTCCATACAGACAGCACCCAGGATCAGGATCGAACATGGGTCTCTGGAGCTGTAAAACAGCAACTCTACTGCTGCATCACTGTGCTGCCCCTGTTTTTGAATCTGCCCAACCGGAAAGGGGAGAAGAGGGAACGACCAGGGTGCGAGTTGTCCTTGAATATATGGGCTGCTTTATCAAGGCAGCGTAGTTTAGATAGAGTCATTGGGGGCAGGGAGGTGGTGGCGGGTTAAAGCCAGTTAGCGAGACGGTCTTGACTGCGTCACAACACCCCACATTGTTGCGCAGTCTTGAGCTGAGCAATTGCAATGCTTTCTATGGGCATCGGTGGAAATTGTAGATCAGAGTTCTAGACCAGAGTGCTAGATCAGAGTTCTATAGGCTTGAACACTGCCATGGTGCTATGAGTATCATAGAATAATCCACTCAATTTCTCTCATGCTGAGAGGCAACCAAATCTTTCATCATCGCTAGGTCTAAGAGTGGCAACTTAACATGTACAAGGCATCACATACTTAAACTTTGTACCTTTTAAACAACATATTTTCCAACTTTAGAAATAATATATCATGATTAGATGGGATTAGATGGAATGAGAACTATTTTCGGTGCTGGCTACAAGTTGAGCAGTGTGAACACGTCAATGAGTCTTACCAATTTCTACAGATTAACCATGAAAAGCATCCTATTCGGATGCAGCACAGCTTGGCATTGCAACTGCTGCCCAAGACTGCGAGAAATTGTGGAGTGTTGTGAATGCAATCAAGATCATCTTGCAAACTAGCATTCCTCCCCATTGACTCTATCTAAACTACGCTGCCTACATATTCAAAGGCCACACATCCTGCTTGTTCCCTCTTCTCTCCTCTCCTGTTGGACAGGAGGTGTATAAGCTTGAAAGCATAGATCATCAGATTAGAAATAACTTCTTCCCTGCTGTTATTAATCTCCAACAGATCTCGCATGCTAAGGATAAATTCCCATCTGCCAATCTACCTCATTCTGGCTTTTGCATTTTTTACCTGCAATTTCTCTGCAGCTGCAACACTTAATTCTGCATTCTTTCCTTTCCCTTTTTGCACCAATTATCATTCTCATGTACAGTATGATTTACCTGGATAAGACAAAACAAAGTTTTGCCACTGCTTCAGTATACGACAATAATATATCAAAGCAATTTTTGTGACTGGTTAAGATAGAACACATGTATCTGCTTTAATTAATCCACTCAATGACTGGATGATATTCCTGCATTGGAAAGAACTTGCTTTTATAATCTCACATTATTCCATTGCAGTTCACTGCCAATTCACATGTTGTCATCATTGTAATCTAAGGTAACAAAATAATCAACACATGTGGAACAGGATCTTTAAAAATATAATGAATAATCAATTTGCCTAAATATTATAGAGCTAAAGGTTGGCCAAACTGCAATGTAGCAAAATATCCCTCTGCCCCTAAACCAAAAGCAGAAATTTATTTAATTCTTACTTTTTCTCCCCAGGGGTTTTTCTGCACATCTTTCATTTGGTAATAATAGGCCGCTCCAGCCTCATGTGCAGCTGTTTGTACCAAAACCTTTGGCCTTCGATTAGGAAGCAACTCAAAGTCATGGATGGTTTCAATCCTGTGATCAGGGAAATTCTAAAGCAAGTAAATTAAAAAAGTTACTGTTTTCTTAATGCCAGATAACCAACATCTATAATAATAAATATAGAAAGGGAAAAGATGCATTGAATAATTCACACTTCTGTTACTTTAACCGATACTTAACACTTGAACAATGGAGATTAATGTTGTCCCCTGCCAATCAAATGTGTTATCATAGTTGATTCTGCCACTTTTCACCATTTTCCATGAAATCAAACTATCACTTATCTTAAGTAAAGAAACATAGTGCTGAAGTAACTAAGTGGGACAAGATCGGGACCTTTCCGGCTGAAAGGAAATGGCCAGTATAAAAAAAATTGATGGAGGAGAGGTGAGCAAAGTAGCAAGTGATAAGTGGAGCCAGTGAGATGGGGTTGATTGGCGTGTGTGTGGTGTGTGTGTGTGTGTGTGTGTGTGTGTTAGGTGAAAATAGTAACAGAGACTGGGAGTTGATAAGTAGAGGCAATAAATGGCTGCAGATTGTGGAATCAGATGGGAAAGGAAGGTGAAGTGTGGAAACAGATAAAGGAGGTAGAGTGGGCAGATGCGGACAGTGGAGGAGTGTGGACCCAATGGGAGGAATATGTTGGCAATGAACAGGTGGAGTGGATAATGGAGGGGAAAGACTGGGTTATATGTGCCTGGGAAGATTGAAAAGGGAGTGTGTGAGAGAACAAGGCTAGATCAGAATTCGAGGAGGTAGAAATGGATAGAGGAGGCGTAGGTTACCCAAAATTAGATAATTCAATGTTCATGCCTTTGGTGTGTGGACTATGATGATATGCTGTTCCTCTACTTTGCCTGTGGCCTCACCCTTGCAGTAGAGACGTCCAAAGACAGACAGGTCAGTGTGGGAATGGGAAGAGGAATTAAAATAGCTGGCAATGAGGAGTTCCAGATGGTCATGTTGACCTATTTCTAATCTCATTTTTGTAATATAGTCATTGTTAATATCAAAATTTAACAGTCAAATTCCATAAACCAAATCCCAAGAAATACCAGTGGCTCACAACAAGTTTCAACCTTGGCATTATTTGTTCTACCAACATCAACATATTTCCACTTCAATGTCAACATAAATTTAATGCAGAAAATTCTTTACTTTCCCCACTAGAGAGAAATAATGAGCAACACACTCATCAATAGGATCCCGAACTGTAGATAATTGCATGACTCCAATGAACGGTTTGAAGGCTTTCTCAAACATCTGGGGTGTGCTGAGAACAACAAAGGCCAAAGTGTCATCTGGATATTGTAGATGAAAGCAAGGTTGTACAACTGCATTGTACCAACTAATCTGTTAAAAAGAAAATATAGCAATCATAAATCAACCCAGAGAAACAAGGCAAAGGAAACCAATCCAAATACACACAAAATACCTTTAAAATGTCTTGGTACCACTTGATCGTGTTGAACAGTTAACATGCCCAGTTCAACCCCTCCCCATCACCAATAGCAAAATGCACACGTCACATGGTCAATTTCTCATCAAGTCCGCACTTCACTTTTATAATTCACATTGATAAATTCCATCTCCTCCCGATCAAAGACTTAAACATAAATTATATCATGTAGCAAGACTAGAATAAAAACGTTGAAGAAATTACTGAAAACAATCACAGTCATTAAGAGTCAGTGATAAAAAAATGTAATGTTTCCAAAGTAATTATATTTTAATTCATCAAAAAGTTACCCAAACTTACACATTCTCCCTTATTGCCATTTGAATTATTGAACTGAAGGGTGTCACTAGGCCTAACGTGGCAGAGGTTCAACAAGTGGTGCTGGAAGAGAGACAGCGTTGGAAGGTCTTCACAAGAGGTATTACAAGCAGAGTGTAGCCAGCTAAATCCCAGGGGAACTACCATCAGGAAGTTTGGGACTTCCAGAAGGAAAAAGTCCTCCACATGTCTGCTTCTGCCATACAAGGTAATCAAGATCCATGATGAGTATGGAAAATGTGGATTAATATCTTGAAAGGTGCCTATCAGCAAAGGCACAATGCATTGAAATTCACCATATCCAGCATGCCCAGATGACTGAAGAATACATACTCAACATGGAAATCTGCTCCAAGCTCATGGTCTACCCAGCAGTAGTCATCACCAACCTCCTAAAAACTTCAAATATATGGAAGCACGGTTGGCATCTCAAGGCTCTAGAGAAGTGTTAGCTGCTTCTGTAAAACTCCCCAAATTGGCTAAGATGTTTGACAACCTAGCATCAGTATCCATACAATGGGCAAAGTCTACGGCATTTAAACTGTTTTCATTTTCAATCATCTCTGCTGAGCGTGCCATATCTCGTTGTTGCCGTCTTGAAAGAAAGTTCTCTTTCAAGCTCTCTCACTGAGTTTAGAGAAAACATTTCAAGGATGTTTTCAAAATATCTTTGCAAAAATGTCGCATCGTCACCGGTCCTGACCCAAATTGTCGCCTATCCATGTTCTCCAGAGATGCTACCTGAGTCACTCCACCACTTTGCGTCTGTTTTTTTGGCAGAAAGGTCAGTATGGGAATAAGAAGGAGAATTCAAACGGCTAACATATAGGAAGTGGAGTTAAAATGGTTAGCAATGAGAAAGGAAATTTTCTCCTCTGCCAAAGAGTTATCTCCCTCCACTCCCATCTGAAGTCCTCCATTTCCCTTTTATTCTCCCCTCTCTCTCCACCCTGTAACCTTCCACCCACATCCCTCTCTCCTTCACATTTCATTTATCTTCTTACGTCTTGTTTGTCACACATTGGTCTCCTTTCCACCTTTAGCTTTCGTCACTTACGTGATCCGGTAGGCGGCGCGACTCACGTCAGCAGCGGCCTCTGCAGCCCGTCCGCGTTTTTATTATTTTTGTCTATGTTTTTATGTAGTTTTTGTTATTTTTTGTTGGGGTGTGTGTGTGTGGGGAGGGAGTGGGTAACTTTTAAATCTCTCCCTGCACGGTTGGGGCTGCAACGGGGAGCGGCCTCCAACAGGAGAAGACCGGGGACTCTGGTGCTGACTCACCTCGTCGCGGAGCTGGCTGAGTCTGGAGCGGGTGGAGCGGTGGTGGAGCGCTGCTGCTGCTGCTGCTGCTGCGGCCCGACCTCCGGAGATTCAGAGGCTGCAACTGCGGGTTGGCGGACGGCACTGGAGGGAGACCCTTTTTTTCCCTGCAACGGCGACTTCTCCCCCGCCCGAGTTGCGGGGTTGAAGAGCTCCTGGAGCGGGGCCTGACATCACCGCCCCGCGCGGCTTGGAATGGCCGCGGGACTCTGCGAGCGCCCGCCGGGGTCTCTAACACCAAGACCCGGTGTGCGACCTTGCATCACCCGGCGTGGCTTTAATGGCCGCGGGACAATCGCCATCGCCAGCCGGGGGCTTTGACTTTGACTCTGACATGGGGGGGGGGGGGGGGGGGGGGGGGAGAGTGCAGTGGAGAGATACGTTTTTTTGGCCTTCCATCACAGCGATGTGATGGATGTTTATGTAAAATGTAAATTATGTTGTGTCTTGGGTCTATTTGTTTGTAATGTATGGCTGCAGAAACGGAATTTCGTTTGGACCTCAAGGGGTCCAAATGACAATTAAATTGAATTAAATTGAATTAAATTGAATTAAAATTAAATTACTCCATCCACCTGCCAATCACACCCACTCCCTAACTCTAACCGCCTATCATTAACTTTACCACTGTCTTTCCCACTGCCATCAGGTTCACTTGGACTGTCTCTTACACCGTGCTCTCCTTTCTTGATCTCTCTGTCTCAGTCACAGGGGGTAGACTATCGACTGACTTCTCCTACAAACCCACCGGCTTCCAGTTATCTGGACTACACCTCCTCTCATTCTGCCTCATGAAAAGATGCTATCGCCTACTCTCATTTTCCATCTCTGCTGCATCTGCTTCTGAGTTTCTATTCTAGGATATTCGAGATATAAATGTAGATTCCCCCTGCTGTTGTAGATGGAACCCTAACCAGCATCTTCTCTATACTCTTGCACCCCCTCCCCAAGACTGAACATCGATTAAGTTCGTCTGGTCCTTACTGTTCAGCCCACCAGTCTTCGCATCATTCTCCGACATTTCCACCACCTTCAACGTGATCCCACCACAAATTACATCTCCCCTCTCCACTCCACCACAATCAGTTTGAAGTAGGGTTCCGATCCAGAATGTCACCTATCCTTATTCTTCAGAGATCCTGCCTGACACTCTTACTCCAGCACGGTGTGTTTTTGTAAACCAGTATCTCCAGTTACTTGTGTCGCAACCTATCACCTGGCAGGCTTTGCACAGCCAACTTCTCTCCTGCAGCTTCATTCCTCTCCCCCATCAGCCAGAGGGTTCCGACCTGAAACGTCGTCTGCCCACTATCGCCACAGATACAGCACTTTCAGTTTTGTTCAAGATTCTGCAGTTCCTTATGTCTCCGAGGTGCCAATTGAACAAGCCTGTCACCTGCAGCAGTGTTTGTCAACGCCGCATGGAAGCCCCAGAGATGAGGAGGGAACAAGTCAATGGCGAGGAAGCAAGCAGAACTTCAATAATATCATGTTTCTAAAGACATACCTTGAAGGGATCGCATTGGAAACCCAATGGGCTCAACAGCTCATCCAAGCGCCGCTGTATTGGAACAGACATGTCCACACACCCCTATCACGCAATATCCGGTACCTGTGGGTAAACCGGAGTGGGAACTACAGTTCCCAGAATGCTCCTTGGTGCGCGCAATGACGTCGAGCAAGCGACGCATTTTTAAACTGGGTGAAGCGGCGGCGGCGGTGAGTGATGGCGCCGGCCTTTAACTGTCCGTTTATAATAGTAGATAACAGCGTGGGCAGCTGGTCCGGTTGGTGTTGACCCTCCCAGCCGCTGGGGAAGGGTCGAGCTGCAAAATTCCCGTTTGTTTCCCATTTAGTATAAAACTAAAAACGCGCTGTACCCGTTAAAAACGGCGGTTGCCGGGGCTGGTGGTGGAGGTGGAGGTGGAGGTGGAGGTGGAGGTGGAGGTGGAGGTGGAGGTGGAGGTTGTGGTTGTCCCCTCGGGTCTATATGCCTCCGCTCTCCTTCCCTAAAGCAAGTTCTCGACCTCCCCCTTCCTTGGTTTTCTTTCTAAGTGTTTCCCACTTTTGCAAAGTGTATTTACTAACAGTACATGTTACACTGTTCCTTTCCCAGATGTTAAAACATAGCCGATGAATTTCCAGTGATGATTTCTTGTTCCACTACTTCACTACCACGTCCGTTGTAACATAATATGTAGACTTGGGATAAGTTTCACGATTATGCCTGGATATTCAGCACTCCAGTCGTAGCATCATTGAAACCGGTAGCATAAAACTTAAAAGCAAGCTATTGAGTCTATCGTCTCCATGCCGACCAACCGTCTCAGTCTCATTGTTATTAAATCTTCTGTGAAAAACATTTTTTTCTTGCCCAGTATTGGAAATAGGATAATCGTCATACAACAGGCCCTTCAGCCCAACTTGTCCATGCCCACCAAGATGACCATCTAAGCTAATTCCATATCGACCTTGACCCATATCGCTTTAATTTTTTCCTATCTATCATGTATCTGACCAAGTGAGACAAAAGCATTGATAGGTTGTGAATTGTGAAACTAATGGAATGTAGATGGAAGGGGAGATTAAAACAAGTGTAACTCCATGTGTGACACAGGGGAGAGAGGGGGTGGAGAAGAAGTGGGGGGCGGGGGGTGTTGTGGGTGATGAAGGGAGTGGAGGTAGGGCTTTGGAGTTACCTAAAATTGGACAATTCAATGTTCATATTGTTGGGTTGTAAGCTTCCCATGCAGAATATGAGATGCTTTTCCTTCAGTTTGCACGTATGTATGCTCTGGCAATGGAGAAGGAACAAGACTGAAAGGTCATAATGGTTAGCAAGTGTTCAGTGAAATGATTGCCGGGTCTATGCTTGATCTCACTGATGTACAGGAGGGCACATTGGGAACACTGGATGCAGTAGATGAGGTTGGAGGAGGTGCATGTGAACCTCTGTTACACCCGGAAGGGCTGCTGTGGTCCCTGAATGGAGGTGAGGGAGGAGCTATAAGGACAGGTGTTACACCTTGTGTGGTTGTAGGGGAAAGATGTTATAGGGGTGGTTTGGTGGGAAGGGTTGCATGAACCAAGGAGTTGTGGAGGAAGCGGTCTCTGTGGAAAGGGGTGAGGATGAGTTGATGTGACTGGTAGTGAGATCTTGTTGAGGGTGATGGCAATGTTCGACGTTGATGTGTTGAATGCATTGAATGTGTTGAATGTGGAGTGAAAGATGAGGACGATGGAAGTTAGTGGTAAAGGTCCGTAGAAGGCCAGAAGAGGAATGTTGGAGATGGGAGAAGAGGCCGTCACTGGGAGGTGAGGACTCCTTCCCATAGAAAAAGGTCTGTAGGCGGAGGTGACAGATGAAAGGATCTGCATCATAGCAGTCCCGGAATTTGTCGAGGTGGGGCAGAGGAATACAAAGCTAAGGCCTCTATTGAGGACTGGTCATTCTGTATCAGAAAGTGGGAGGTTAGGGGGGATTGTGAAAACACAACGGGGGTGAGAGCCACGATCAGAGGGGTGGAAGATGACTGGCAAGGTACTATGGGAGGACAATGGGGGTTCAGAGAAGAGGGTGGTGCGAGTAGTGGTGTACAGGTGGGGAGTAGTAGAAATAGTGTGATACGGGTGGGAGGGTAGTAGAAGTAACATGGTATGGGGGGGGGGGAAGTAATAATGGCAATAAAGGGGGCTTTTTTGGGGGTGGCTGCTAGTGACTAATGGCTGCCAGTGACTAGCAGTGCTCGGTGCTGGGGCTGCTGCTCTTCATGCTGTATATTAATGATTTGGATGAGAGGATTGGAGGCGTTGTGGCCAAATTTGCAGATGATATGAAAATAGGTGGAGGGGCAGGTAGTGCAGGGACTCTGCAGAAGGACTTGGATAGGTGGGGAGAATGGCAGATGGAATATACTGTGGCAAAGTGTGTAGTCAGGCATTTTGGTAGTAGCAATTCAGGCATAGATTATTTTCTAAATGGAAGGAGAATCCAGAAATCGTAGGTGCAGGATTCCCAAAAAGTTAATCTGCAAGTCGAATCAATCACAAAGAAAGCAAACGCAATACTAGCATATATTTCAAGATCGTACCAGCGTCACACCCCTGGTCTACAAAAGCAGGGATGTGATGCTGAGGCTCTATAAGGCACTGGTCAGGCCGCATTTGGAATATTGCAAGCAATTTTGGGCACCATATCTAAGGAAGCATGTACTGGCTCTAGTGTGGGTCCAGAGGAGGTTTACAAGAATTATCGCAGGAATGAGTAGGTTAACATATGATAAGCATTTGACGGCACTGGGTGTATATTCACTGGAGTTTAGAAGAATGAGTTGGGGACCTCTTTGAAACGTACAGAATAGTGAAAGGCTTGGAGAGAGTGCATGTGGAGAGGACGTTTCCACTAATGGGAGAGTCTAGGACTGGAGGTCATAGCCTCAGAATTAAAAGATGTTCTTTTAGGAAAGAGATTAGGACGAATTTCTTTAGCAGAGGGTAGTGAATCTGTGGAATTCTTTGCCACAGAAGGCTGCGGGGGCAATGTCAGTGGATATATTTAAGGCAAAGATAGATAGATCCTTGATTAGTACAGGTATCAGAGGTTATGGGGAGAAGGCAGGAGAATGGGGTTAGGAGGGAGAGATAGATCAGTCATGGTTGAATGGCAGAGTAGACTTGATGGGCCTAATTCTACTATCACTTATGAAATAGCATGGTGATAGTAGACAGAGCAGTGTTCATCACTTTTTGAAATCTGCTTAGTTCATGGACATTCGAGTTGCCGAACCAGGCCATGATGCATCTAGTCAATATGCTCTCTCCTGTACATCTGTATAAGTTCAAGAGATCTTTCACCAACGCTGTACCCTTGACAGCAATTTCATTCACCATGTTCATCCACAACCTTGGCCATTGTATGGATTGAATCTCATCCTTAATTTCTGTAATCTTCTCCTGACCTATACCTCATGTCTTTCATGCAAATCAATCTCCTTTCGGCTCGATTTAGCTTTCATTCACTTCTCCCACCTAGTTCTGCTGAGTAATAAATGTCGACCTTGCTGGCAGTGCCAGTGTCAATTGATTGAACATGTAAAAGAATAAAATATTTTTTGATGTACCTTAGGAATTTGGGGAAAATTTGTGTAAATGAAGTTAGATCACAGGTCAGTCATCCTCGCATTGAATGGTGGAAGATATTCAAAGGTTTAGTACGACCACAGGAATAGGCCGCATCACAGTTGCCATAAATGCAATTTTTTTAATTTTGGGAAAGTAAAGTTTAAATAATATTGTGAGAGATCTATTTTGAAAAAAAATGTAGTAACAGAAACAATGACTGTTATTGTTCAAAATGTACCAAACATTGGTCATAGCACTATTTTAGCAATGGCAACCGGCCAAAACCAGAACCAAAGTATGAACCCTTTTCATTTATTTGAGGTTGCTATTGACATTGGCTGTGTTTACACTTCCATTGCAGAAACATGAATTGGGACACACAGCTAAATTCCATACTGAATGACACTGACTGCAATGTTGCGAAGATAAAGGTAAGTGCTATAATGAAGGTCACTTTTTATTTTTGGTTTATTATCTTTAATAGTTAGTTTAAATTAATCTTTTGCTTTTTTTGAATTGCCCGAGTGCACAAGGTGTACTTTGAAATGAACATTGAACTTCTCAGATTTTCCTGGATTAAAAAAATGAAAATAGAAAGGAATTCCAATTATAGTTGTTTGGTTTCCCTTACTGTAGGTAATATGGTAAAACAGATTATTGAACATATGCAAAAGAAGTGTGTTATAAATAGAACATTTGAGCTTTCACAGTTAGAGATAAATAGATAGCTTTCTATTATTAAGGCAGTAAAGTTTTTGAATTTATTTCAATTTTTTGTACTAAGGGGCTGGACCATATGTGATTTAGTGGTGAGCCAGATTTAGTTAACAGGTGAAAGGCGTATGTATATTTATTGAGTTGTAATCATAATATGATTGGGTTCAGAATTTGAAAGGATTTTCTGGTTAAACACTAGTTTTGTGTCAGGAAAGGCAAACTAAACTGCGGATCAATGCAAGCCAATGTTCGTGGAATAGGCCAGCTGGTTGCTAGCCATTTTATCTTCCCTTCCCATTCCCAGACTGACCTTTCTGTCCTGGAACTCCTCCATTGCCAGAGTGAGGCCACACTCAAACTGGAGGAACAGCACCTCATATTCCAATTGGGTAGCTTACAACCCAACTGAATGAATATGGAATTTTCTAATTTTAAATGGCTAACCACACCTTCCCTTCGCTCCTCCCTTTCCCTCTTTAGAAGCTCAGTCTTTACCATGAAGAGGTGGTGCTGGTAGTCTAGGGCTTATCCCAGCAACTCAGATCTTGTCTCTGAGAGGAGGTACTGGCAGCCTCTGGTTTATCCTTGCGGCTCAAAGGGAGCCTAATTCCCCAAAGCTTAATTCTCCATCTCCAAGGCTCAAGTCATGACCACTTTCCATATGCTAGGATGAGAACAGCTTCAACAACATTGAAGAAGCTTGACTCTATATAGGACCTAGCAGCCAGCTCGATAGGCACTAAAACTAAAAGCAAAATTGGACAGTAGATTTTAGCATGTGCACATAAGTTGTCAAGTATAGAAATGAAGAAGTTCTTAGTCTATTTGCCATTCTTCTCTGTGATCTTTGGTAAAGTGACTGAGCATTAAAATATAGAAAAGCCATTTTTTTTGTGAAATACCCTGAATTAAATATTTTAGTTTCTATAGTCTACAGCCAAATGTGTGCATCTCAGTTAGGATTCTGAACTGGTTTATCATGGTTTATCAGTCCTTAAATATAATTGCCATTTAAAAGCTCACATGAACCTTTCATGTGTAAGGTGCTATTCCCAATACTCGTACTGTTGAATATTTCTGTATCAAACTGTTAACTAATGGAGAGTCTTTTTCTTTGTAGCAAAGATTAAACACAACAGGTTATTATGCAAAAGGTAGGTGTTGTTTATTTAAATTAAATAAAATATTTACATTTTTATTGCTAAAATGCTTCACCAACCACATTTGTATTATTCTTGTACTTGTGTATTTCCTAGTTTGGAAGCTAGAGATAGCCTGATCACTGGGACCAATGTGAGAGTGATCTGCAATACCTTTAGTTTCTCTCATTTTAGAATCCTGCCAAATATCATACCTGAGAAATTACTGTTTTGTCTTATCAGCAAAATATGTCGGCTGCAGAAGTTTATTTTCATGTTAAGTCTTTTTGTTCTCTCACAGTTGGCTCGCTTGACATGATTGACACAAAAAGCATTCGGTTCAGCGAACCTCTCTCTGTTCCTGTGGAGCACACTTGTTGTTCAGATGTGTACAGTCAGAAATTGCCTAAAGAAGAATTATTGAGCATCTCCAGGCAGCTGCAATTCCAAGGAAGGGTAAGTGTACCAAATGTAATGAGAATTGTATACATTTCAGATACTTGTGTCTTGTGCCTCTGTACACGTCTGTTTGCACATTATACTGACATGTTTTTGTTTTCAGAGACTGCAACAATAACACAGAATTTGACATACTCCAGATATATTTGCTCAGTCCACCAAGGCCTACTGGTTCTCCCAGTTGCTAACCATTCCCTTCCCATTCCAACACTGACTTTTATGTCCTGGGCCTGCTCAATTGCCAGAGTGAGGCCACACGCAAACTGGATGAACAGCACCTTGTATTCCGCTTGGGAAGCTAACAACCCAATGGTATAAGCATTGAAATCTCCAAATTTGGGTAATCACTTATTCACCCCCTCTCCTCCCCCCCCCCCCCCCCCCCCTCCTCAAAATCAACCGGTCATGATGGTGCAGAGGTAGAGTTGTTGCCTTACAGCGAATGCAGTGCCGAAGTCCTAGGTGCGATCCCGACTACAGGTGCTGTCTGTACAGAGTTTGTACGTTCTCCCCGTGACCTGCATGGGTTTTCTCCAAGATCTTCAGTTCCCACACTCCAAAGACATACAGGTTTGGAGGTTAATTGGCTTGGTGAATGTACAAATTGTCCCTAGTGGGTGTAGGATCGTGTTAATGTGCGGGTATCGCTGGTCGTCGCAGACCCTGTGGGCCGAAGGGCCTGTTTCCATGCTGTATCTCTGAACTAAACCCTCCCCCCACCCAACATCCTTCCTCTGTGCCCCACCTGAACTCCCACCTAGTTCTCACCACCCCTCCCCCTACCATCACACCACTTTTGTCCCTCTGACTTTACAATCCACTATTCAAACCTGTCCCAAACCTTCATTTCTTATCTCTGGACCTACTTTTAATCAGCCTATTAAGCCACCCCTCGCCAATGTCGACCTGCCTGCCACCCTTTGTCCTGCCTCTCCCCTTTTTTAGCTTTCTCTCCCCCCCCACCCCCACAATTAGTCTGAAGAAGGGTCTCAACCCGAAACATCTCCTGTCCCTGTTCTCCAGGGATGCAACCTGACCCTCTGAGTTACTCCAGCACTTTGTGTCCTTTTATGTATTAACCGGCATTTGCAGTGCTTTGTTTCTACATTCAGTTCAAACCCAATGCAGAATTGCAAATCCTGTTTCCTAATGTGATTTTTAATTTATTCCACAATGATCATTTCTTATGTATATATTTTCTTTTATTATAGTGATCAAATCTTTTCTCTGTATTTAGACTATCGAATCTTTACGCCAAGCTTTACTGAGAGTTGAAACTGAAAAAGAGCAACAAAGGCATAAAATTCAATCGTTAGAAGGTAATACTAACATTTTTAATCTATTAATTGATAAAAAATACACTCTGAATTCAAATTATCATTTGTTGTTTAGAGGAGATTCGGCGATTGCAAAGTCAATCGGAGGAAAGAACCTTGGATTTCCAATTGGAGAGAAAAATGGAGGATTGGCGAAAAGAGATGTCAAATGAAATGTACAGCTTACGGGAACAAATACGGCATATGGATCGGACATATGGTTATGGAAAACACACATTTTCCAGCCTGATACAAGAAGTCCATGAAAGGTAGGAATAGCTATAATAACATTTGATTAAATCATATGATTTTATTGCAAGCCATAATAGACCTTATGAGCATGATAAAATATTTTAAATTTTGTTTCTACCAGTAATCATCAAATTTATTTTCAAATATTGATTAGACTGTAAGCAGCAGCCTTTGTTTATTAGTAAAGAATTCAACTGCGGCTTCCACATCTGTTCTGTCAAGACTGCAGATAGGCAATTTTGTCATTTGGTACAGCTGATAAGGCTGAATTATGTTAAAAAACATAAGAAGATATTAAATTGGTTCCTGGGGCAGCTTACAGCTTATATTTAGTCTCAAATCAGACTTTTCTCCAGTAGATTAATACAGAAAGGCAAGTCTAGGCTTGCCTCAGGTTGCTGTGTATTGAGATAATGAATGACTATAACATTTGTCTACCATTTGACGAGAGAGGAAGCCAGATTGATCTCACTAAGGTGTATTGACAAATGGCTGATGCCAACGCATCCTGTAATAACCTTTATTTTCTGTACCTCTGTCCATGACTAAAGTAAGTGGAATGTGCTAAGGTGACAAAAAAAACACTATATAATACGATGTAATTCTGTTGTTCGGGGAAGTGGAATGAGGACAGTGAAGTGTCTGTATTGCTCACTTGACTGGGGTTCCTGCCACTTCCATCGGCCGATAAGTAAAGTTTTGAACTGGTCTACCAACCGTATTTTGAGTTGTCTGTTTATTAAGAAGCGAACCTGTTTAATTGTTATAAAAGTAACTTTTTCAAAGCCATCTTTAAACTGTTTTGTGAAATAAAAAACCTAAACTGGAAACGTCTATAAATATTAATGATTGATAAATAATCCACTGCAAATGTTTTTATGCAAATATTTTATTCCTAGAAAAAAAGATATGTGTGAAGAACATGAATCACTTCGAAAAGAGATTGATAATATGCGGCAGAAGATATGTAAGTATCTAGATTAATGGTTCAGTGCAAACAGTGAGTTTTCAGTTTTTTACCTTTTTGCCAGACGGAATTAACCTACTACAAAAAATATAGATTTTGAGAAGGGAAGAGAACTTCCGTGTAGTTGCCCAGTGGAGGACAGATATTTGATGTCTTTCCAGATGTCTCTGGAATTTGTTTTAGGGTTCAAATGCCCTTTTGTTTCTGGTAGTGAAGTCTTGGTGAAGGCAAAATTTGACATATCAATGGCACTAGTATAGAAGGTGGCTTTGTCTGGTGCGACAGAGGTGGAGAAACTGAAAAAAATAGTAGAATCTTTAGAGAAAGCAGGAAGTGGGAGGCACTGGCCTCACTTATTTACTATTCCTGCCTCCCATCATCACCAATACAAGGGTTCTTTTTCTAGTAGCTAATTAAATTTACAGCACAACTTGTGAGAGTAAATTGGGTAAATACAGAGAACATGCAAATTCCACGCAGACAGCACTCAAGGTTGGCATCATCCATGTTACAAGAGCTGCATGGCATTTCTGGAGCTGTGTACCCCATTTCTTTAATTTAACACCGTCTTGTTTAGGAAAGGGATGCGACAAACAAAAGTTGAATCCAGAGGTAATGGTGCAGAAGGCAGAATGACATTCCATTACCCAAGATGCCTTGGTCATAGAAGGATAGGTTCAAATGAATAATTAAAGGGGCAACTGGCGATCAGATTCAAAGGGGAAAAAAAACAAAGGATAATTTGATAAATCTTATCAAAGGTTACATTTAAGTTAAATAAGTCTAAAAGAGTAGGGACAATCTGTTATAGCCATAGTTAAAGTCATCATTGTATTGGAAATGCTATTGGAGAGATTCAACATTTGTAGACCTAATGTATTCAAGGGATTTTGAAAAAGTAACAAGATTTCACCAGGTTTATCAGCTCTCAAGTTCAGAGAAGCTGGGTTTATTTTGGTGCTTTCATTTCAATGAATTCTATACTCCCACAATTAATCATATTACTCGTGTTCAAGCTCCAATTTTCCAATTTTGCAACACTCATTATTACAACTACTATTTGGTGGTCCTCAAATAACATTTGCCTTTTTTGTAAGTCACAGCTCAAATTCCTTTCTGCATGGTTTCGCGTTCATGGTTTACCCTCTTTCTTGTTTTCAGAAATGTGATCGCACCTTTAGAAAAAAAATAAACCAAATAGTAGTTGTAATAATGAGTGCTGCAAAATTGGAAAATTAGTGGAGCTTGAACACGAGTAATATGATTGATTGTGGGACTATAGAATTAATTGAAATGAAAGCACCACAGTTGCCTCTTACTCCCCTTAGAATCTTTCTTCCTCTTTGGAATGAAATGATCCTGCATCTTTTAGATTATGCCCAGAAATTCCTGCCATTGCTGTTCCATCGTCATACCTGCTAGGATCCTTTTCCAGTCGACCTGGGCCAGCTCCACTCTGATGCCTTCATAGTGCCCTTTGTTCAACTGTTACCTTGAGTTCCCTTATTAAATCTAGTTCATTAAACACTAAATCCAGAATTGCCTTCTCTCTGGTAGGCTCCAGTACAAGCTGCTCTAAGAATCCATCTTGGAGGCACTCTACAAACTCCCTTTCTTGGGGTCCAGAACCAGACTACTTTTCCCAGTCTACCTGCATATTGAAATCTCCCATAACCACAGTGGCATTACCTTTGTTACATGCCAATTTTCTCCTGCTGCAACTGGCACGCAATATCCAGGCTACTGTTTTGTAGACTGTAGATAGCTCCCATTGGTGTCTTCTTACCTTTACAATTCCTATTATATCCATAGCGACTCTACATCTTCAGTCCCTATGTCATCCCTCACAGAGCTACCCCACCTCGTCTGCCCACCTGCCTGTCCTTTCTATAGGACATATATCCCTGACTATTCAGTTCACAGTCTCGATCCTCCTGCAGCTATGTCTCTGTAATCCCCGCAAAGTCATATCTACCAATCTCTAACTGAGCCTCAAGCTCATGCACTTTACTTCTTATACTTTGCGCATTCATATATAATACTTTTAATCCATTACTTACCTCACCTTTCACATCAATTCCCATTTCACTTGGCCATACACTCCTATGCCTTTGTGAGCATTCTGCCCCGTTAATTCTGATGTCTTTCTTAACTTTTCCTATGCTCTCTTTCCCTTTAACTCCATCCTTGTATTTCCAATTTGTCTTCCCTCCCCCCCCCCCCCCCCCCCCCCCACCCCAACACTTTAGTTTAAACCCACCTGTGTAGCAGTGGCAAAGCTGCCTGCCACAATGCTGGCCCCCCTCCTGTTAAGTTGCAACCCTTCCCTTTTGCACAATTCCCCTTACCCCAAAACAGATCCCAGTGGTCTAAGAATCTAAATCCCTGCCCCCTGCACCAGCTCCTCAGCCACATATTCAGATCCCCTACCTCCCTGTTCCTGCCCTCACCTGCACGAGGAACTGGAAGCAAACTGGAGATAACCACCCTGGAGGTCCTGATTTTCAGCCTTCTTCTGAGCTCTCTAAAGTCACGCTGCAGAATCTCTTTACTCTTCTTCCCAACGTCATTTGTGCCGACATGCACTACCACTTTTGGCTGCTCACCCTCGACTATGCTCTGCAATTGGTCCATGACGTCCTGGATCCTGACACCTGGGAGGCAGCACACCATGGTTGAATCCGCCCGTTGCCACAGAAACCTCTGTCTGTACCTCTCACGATGGAGTCCCCTCTTACCAAGGCTCTGCCTGACGTCTGTCTCTTCAGCTTTGCTTCAACGCCACGTTTTGACTCGCAGACCTGTCCCCCACTCAGAATGGCAGTGTCTATTCTCCCCACAGCTTCCAAGAGGGTGGACCTGTTTTTAAGAGGTACATCTCCCGAGTTCTCCTGTACTCCAAGCTACCTTCACTGCCTCATCGTCACCCACCTTCTCTCTTTCCGTATCTTCGGTGTAACGACCTCGCTGTAGGTCCGGTCCAGGAAACTCATTTTCCTGGATGATCCGGAGGTCATTCAGTTGCCTCTCCAGTGCCCCAACGCAATCCTTCAGGAGCTGAACCTGGACACACTTTCCACAGTTCTAGCAGTCAGAGGCACCATCAGTGTCCCTGACCTCCCACATCCTGCAAGCATCACACTGAATCAGCTTACCTGCCATTTCTTCACTGCGTCTCACCCTCTCCAACTTTTGGTGTAGTCTCCTCCCTCAGCCTCCTCGTTGAAGACTCTTGAGCCAAAGACTCGCACTTTTCTCAATGGGCCACTCCCCTTCTCAGCCATTCCCCGCACTCACTCCTTCACCTGTCGCTTCTCTGCCGACCTTGATGATATGTGTTGCAGGCTGGCCCAGACTGGTTTTTAAATCACCCGCTCCCGAAAAAACACTGAAAAACTCCGAGATTACCTTCTCAGTCAATCCCTGCACTCACTCCTGCCGCTCCTCTGCCGACCTTGAAGGTATGGTTTGAAATAAACTAGAAATTTCCAAATAGGTTGGCACCATGCAGAGACCATTGGATTTATAATGGGGAATGGGGAGGTGGCAGCAGAATTAAACAAATACCTTGTACTTAATTTTGCACGTCAGAAATATCTATTTTTTTAAATAAATGAACCAAGAATGATTCCTGCTTTCCAGTTTATCAGAAATACTCCCTTCATTCTCTCCTCCCATTCATCCTTTAACTGCATATTAAAGCTTGTTTATTTCTAATATTTCCCAGTTATGATAAAGATTTCTGCCTGGAATACACTATTTCATTAGCCAGAGATATCATGTGACCTATGATTGTTAACATGCTCAATGCTAAAAGTTACATTTAATATTTAATAAATTTGCACTATTGTCCCAGGGAAACAAGAGGATGAACTATTGAAGCAGATTTCTGATACAAAGGAACTTGCGCAGTCACAGGATAGAAACAGTAAGGTAAATTTCTGCACTATAATATTTGAGTTTTTCGTCATGCAATACCTCCTATTTCTGTGTCATCTATAACATTATTAACCATGCCATGTGCATTATCATCCAAGTCATTTAAATACATAACAAAGAACAATAGGCTCAATACAAAATCCATGTGACACACCATTAGGGTACAGTGCGATTCCACTCTGCCTCATTGCAAACATTATACTTTGTTTCTGGAACTATTGCGATATAATACTGGGAACTATGTTCTGCTCTCTGAATCTTTTCCTTCGCTCTACCTTTTATACTTGAGTTTGGCTTGATTGTATTTGTGTACAGTAGCATCTAATTTGATTGGATAGCTTGCAAAAGAAAACTTTTCATTGTACCTTAGTAGACATGACGATGATAAACCTAAACCATCTTAACCAAAAACTAGTCATAGGCCTTCCGTCTGATAAATAACCTCCCCCCATCCCATCCTATTTTCTGTGGTCAAGCCAATAATGTACCCAATTAGCTCATTCTCCCTGGATCCCATGTGATCTAATCTTCTAGACTGGCTTACCATTCAGGACAAATTCAAAGACCTTGCTAAAATCCGTATAGACAACATCCTACTACAACATCCTGCTCTCATCAATCATCTTGGATTACTTTTCAAAAAAACTTGAAACAATGAGATGACTTCCCATACACAAACCAGTGCTGACTGTCCCTAATCAGTCCTTGTCCATCTAAATACTGACAGATCCTGTCCCTGAGAATCTCCTCCAGTAATTTTACCTACCATTAATGTCTGGTTCGCCAGCCTGTATGTGCTTTAAGACTGCTAAAACCTCCTCTTTGGTATTCCTATATGATCCAAGACATCACAGTATGTGCAGAAGTTATTTATGCATTACTTATTTATTTTTGTTTTCTTGATAGATTGTGAGAGAATTGATGAATAAATGTCAATGGTTAGTTCATCAACAAGAATCTACAAGACGGGAGATTACACAAATCAGGTGGGTGCCATTGGTAGAAGCAGTGGTTAGGTAAATGAAGCATTTGGCAAGTGTAGGTAGCTGGGATCAAGTGAACCCCATGGGTATAAGAGATGTAGTACATGTAAAAAGGAAATTTGGAGGGTAAAAACTTCACGAGAGAGCTTTGGCAGAAAAAGCAAAGGAGAATCTTACGATTCTACAAATGTGTGGAGCAACTAGGGAAAGAATAAGAAGGGTCTCAACCCAAAACATCACCCATTCCGTCTCTCCAGCGATGCTGCCTGTCCCGCTGAGTTACTCCAGCTTTTTGTGTCTATCGAGGGAAAGAACAGATCCCTTTATGGTTTAATTAGAACATTTGTGTGTGGAGTCGCAGGAAATTGACGACGTATTAATTAAATGCATATTTCTCATCTGTATTTACCATGGATACATTTATGGGAACTAAGGAGTTAAGGAAAATTACTTGAGAGGTATTGGAACATATCTTCATTACAACCGAGGAGGAGCTGGCAGTCTTGAGCCATATTCAGGTGGTTAATACAGGATCTACCAGTATTTGGAAAAGCAACAACAGTAAGGGATAGTCAACATGGCTTTGTGCATAGGAAATAACGTCTCAACAATTTGAGATTTTTGAAGAAATTACAAACATCGACAAGGAGATGTATAAACTTTAAGTAAGACTTTAGTGAGGCTATTTAAGTATAGACTTTAGTGAGGCTATTGACAAGGCGTGCTAGTCTAGCAGATTAGATCACAGGGGACAGGGTGAGATAGCCATGTTAATACAAAATTGGTTTGGTGGAGAGAGGCAAAGGATAGTAGTGGAGTGTTATTCAGATTGGAGGCCTGTGACCAGTGATAAGCCATAGGGATCAGTGCTGTGTTCACTAACGCTTGACATCAAAATCATGAATATAGATGACAATGCTGTTAACATGGTTAGTAAATTTGCAGATTACACCAAAATTGCAGATATTTTGGATAGAGAAGACTGTTATCCAAGATCTAGATAACAGCAGGATCTAGTTGCATTTGATCAGTTGAACCAGGGCAGGACCCTGGAGAGTGTTGTTGAACAGAGAGACCCAGGAGTAAAGGTACATGGTTCCCTAAAAGTGGTGACCCAGCTAGATGGTGGTGAAAAATACATTTGACACACAGGTCTTCATTGGTCAGGTCATTAAGTATTAGAGTTGGAATGTCATGTTGCAGCTGTACACTTCATTGCCGAGACCATACTTGATCATACAACAAGAAGCCCAACTTACCCAAGTTCACTAGTCCTACCTACCTGTGTTTGGCCCATATTCCTCCAAATCGTTCCTATCCGTGTACCTGTCCAAATGTATTTTATATGTTGTGATAATAGCGTCTCAACTACCTTCTCTGGCAGCTCATTCCATATACCCACCACCTTCTGTGTGTAAAAGTTGTTCCTCAGGTTCCTATTAAATCTTTCCCCTTTGAGTATTGTATGGAGTTTTGGTTGCCTAGTGATAGGAAGGATGTTATTCAGCTAGAAAAGGTACAGAACATATCTTGAGAATGATGGTGGGACTGGAGGGCTTGAATAGTAAGGAGAAACTGGGATTTTATTTTCTCTAGAATGTGCGAAGCTGAGAGGTGTACATAAGGTGGATGGTCACAGTCAACATCCCAGGGAAGGGGAGTCTAAAAGTGGAGGATATAAATTTAAGATGAGAGAGGAAAGATTTAAAGGGGACTCAAGAGGTAACTTTTTCCACACAGAAGATGGTGGGTATGTGGAACGAGCTGCTAGAAGAAGCTATAGTGATGGGTAGAATTACATTGGTTAAGACATTTAGGGCAGGTACATGGATAGAGGGGGTTTGGCGGAAAAAGGGCCGAATGGAACCAAAAATGGGATCAGCATTGATAAATATCTTGACCTGTTGGACTTATTTTCCTAAATGCTGTTGAGCAACTTGTACATTCTTGTAGTTATGTCTGCATTAGCAAATGTGAATGACAGTGACAATCCACTGCTGAATAGTCAAGATGATTTGACCACTGGATGACCTGCTGTAAAATACCCATGCTCTAACCTATGGTAGTCGCAGCATTAATTTAGCTGATTCAAGGAAGTTCAGGTCAGTGTGATATTTAGGACATTTAATGGTGGATAATTTGGTGTTAATCCTATGTAATATGTTTTGGTGCTTTGATCTAAGAAGGATAACAAATCCTGGTAGTACACGTGATTCACCACTTTTCAGTTCGCATTGGGAAGATGTCTATCGAGGGAATTTTTGTCTCGCTCATTCTCAAATGTAAATGGAGCTCAATGCTCCTATAAAATTAAGCAGTTGCATTTCTGACCGAGTGTATACATTTGAAGACTATTGGGGTTGTGGTGCTACCCTCTTACTTTTGTAGTCATGTCCCAAGATAATTAAAACAATCACAATCTTCTTGCTTTGTGCCAGGTACGATTCAACCAGTGGAGAGGTTCCCCTTTGGCCATCAAAAAGGTAATCTCAGTGAAGATCAAAATGACTTAATTGATGTCAAACCCGAAACAGGTGTCTCGAGATTTATGAAATTACAATATTTCAATTGTAGTCACACCTACCTTTTCATTATTTTTTTAATGATATTTGGAAAGGGAAATATTGCAGAAATGAATCTGAACTTAATCTGCAATAAATTATCCATATATTTCACATTTATTGCATGGGAAAAGTGTTCAATTGCACCTATAATAATAGTATTTTTTAATAATTTAAACTGCTATGCTTTGAGTTATTTTTGTTTTTAGATCCACAGTTACTGCTTTGAAGGAACAACTGAGAAATGTCCATCTAGCAGACAACCAGACCAGTACACCATTAAAATCAGGTGTGTTTAAGCTTGTTATGTTGCAATCCCTAAGTATGGACTCTTAACATCAAAATTTGATTCCATTGATCTAAAAGGGATTCCTATTATTTTTCTTACCGCCAACATTAATCTTACTGATCTATATTTCCCCAATACATTATATTCTATCTTTAGTATAGATCTTATGGAGATTCCTTTTTCTTTTTATTAGAAAATGAATTAAATCCATCTCGTCTAGAAATTAGAACAATAAATCCTCTTCCATTTTAATTATCATACCTCATCATCCCAATGTCATATCCACTGTAAGTACTAAAGTAAAATGATGATTTGGTTTTCTGCCATTTCCCTATTTTCTTCTTTATGGCTCTGTTAATCCTAACCCCGCCTCCCCAAATCGCTGTAAAATATTTAAGTTTATAATTCTTTACCCTTGTTTTTCTCCCAATCTTTTCATTTTATTTATACCATGCACTCCTGTGCTGTTTATACATTTACTCTTTACATACCCTTAATCTATGACCTTATCTTTACTAATTTATATAACCACGTTATTTTAATCGTAGTGGTATATATCCTGCATATATCATGTTTAAGTTTAATACACAAAACAAAATGTTAGATATTCAGTAAGTGAGACAGTAATAAACAGTTATGCTGAAATTTCCCAATCTGTAGAGTATTTACAACAATGTTTCTTTTAATTCAGATACAAGGTAAATGCAGTTTTTTGCTATATTTAATTTTACTGGAATTCTTTGGATTTTAGCAAGACCTTCGACAAGGTCCTGCTGGGTAGATTAGTCCAGAAGATTAAATTTCATGGAATCTAGCATGAGATAGCTAGTTGGATACAATATTGGCTTGGTGGTTCGAGGTAGAGGTGTTTTTTCTTCATTGGAGGCCTGTGAGGCTGCTGAGACCGATGATGGTTGTTGTTAACATGCTTAGTAAGTTTGTTGATAATACCATATTGGTAATGTATGGGACAGTGAGGTTATTTAAGCTTACAACAGGATCTACAATAACTGGGAAAGTAGACAATGAATGGCAATAAACAATAGGTGCAGGAGTAGGCCATTCGAGCCAGCACCGCCATTCAATGTGATCATGACTGATCATCCCCAATCAGTACCCCGTTCCTGCCATATCCCCCTATCCCCTGACTCCACTATCTTTAAGAGCCCTATCTAGTTTGCTCTTGAAAGTATCCAGAGAACCAGCCTCCACTGCCCTACGAGGCATATAAAATAATAATGGACATGGATAAGGTGTAGGTCTTTTATGGATAAGGTATTTTCCCCCAATGGTAGAGGGTATAAATGTAAAGTGAAAGGGGAAATTTAATGGGGATCTGAGAGGCAAGGTGCAAAGGGTGGTAAGTATATTGAACAAGATGCTAGAGGTGTTTAAGAAGGAACTGCAGATGCTGGAAAATCAAAGGTAGACAAAAATGCTGGAGAAACTCAGTGGGTGAGGCAGAATCTACGTAGCGAAGGAAATAGGCGACATTTCGGATCGAGACCCTTTTTCAGACCCTTCTTCAGAAGAAGGGTCTCAGATGCTAGAGGTGGGTACAATTACAGTATTTAAAAGGCATTTAGACAGGTTGAGATTATGGGCTTAACAAAAGGAACCAAAGGCAAAGTTGCCAAGTACTACTGTATAATGCCTCAACTAGGCATGGAAAGTGAGCCGGTAAAGGAACAAATTATTGATTTTAAAATGTTACCTGCGTTTTGTAGTTTACAGGCCTCCTAAGCTGCTGCAAGTAAGAATTTCATTGTTCAACTGTCCATTCATATGACAATTAAACACTATTGACTCTTATACTTCAGAGAATCAAACCATCCAGTGTATTATCACTATTACGGGAATAACTATAACCATCGCTTACTTTTAATATGCGGCTGTTTAAAAAGTTTTCATCTAACAGTTTAGGTAGCTTCACATGAAGTCTTTAAAATCAGACAAAACACTAAGAATTTTACTTTATAATACAAAGCATCTAATTAATATACAAAGTAAAATAATTGAAACTTTTTTCCCTGAAAACTTTAGTTCTACATATTCTTGAACATAACACTAGGCAGATATTTGCAGGAATTCAAATAATTTGCTTTGCAAGCTTGGATGCAACAGGAACGATGTTACGGTAGGCATAGAAACTTGGTCGAAAATGTGGAAATTCAAAGCAGGATTTTGATTCCTTTCTCCCAGCTTCTGCCCCTCACCAAACTTACTGCAGTGTTATCTTAATTCCTTCATGTGTAGGGGTGTCTTAGATATTCAGAAGTCGATTCTTATTTTGTTAAGCAATGTCATTTCAGATGCAAGAAAACAGTACCAAATGAAAAAGAAACCAAAATCTGAACCGCTAACAGAAGATTCTGACTCTAACCTGAGTTGCACTCTCAGCTTGGCAGACATTAGCTCCGATGACGATTCTGCTGTGCTGCAAAATCTCAATGTAGATACACCACCCAGAAAAGGTAAAGCCAAGAAACAGATGATTGTAAAGGTCGAGTAGAAAATCCAGTTGTGTAGTAGTGCCAGCCATTAAGAATTTAGGCTCAAACCTACCATTTATTCTCTTTCATGCATGTATTATATTTATTATGCAAAAGTTGCAGTCTGCATCAGAACTAGATCAGAGATATAAAACGTATCTAATACTGTTTTGAATGTTGGACTTGTTTACTGTAAGTATTGTTAGATCATATTGTAATTAAAACAAAGCTGGGCGAAGACATAAGAACAGCCTAGGAAGACAAAAAAAAACCAACTAAGATTATCATGTACAGAGGGATCTAATTCCATAACTTCTGGAAAGGGACAAGACAAGTAGATAGAGTAGTAAAGAAGGAACATGGCATGCTTGCTTTCATAGGTTGTGGCATTGAGTACAAGTCAGGAAGTCATGATGTAGCCTTAGAGAACTTTGGTTAGGCTGTATTTTGTGTCTTGTATGCAGTTCTGGGCACCCCATTGCAGGATGGATGTTGACGCTTTGGAAAGTGTGCAGAGGTTTACCAGAATGATACCTGGCTTAGGGGATAGTAGCTCCAGGGAGAGGTTGAACAGACTTGGATTGTGTTCTCTGGAACACCAGAGGTTGTGGGAGACCCAATATATAAAATGATGGGAGGTGTAGATAGGGTAGCCAGAGCCTTTTGCCAGGATGGAAGAAAAAGCAAATACGAGAGGGCATAGCTTTAAAGTGAAAGGGGCAACGGTTAATGGAAAGTGCAAGGCAAGGTTTTATTTTTCCCTACAGAGGTTGATGAGTGCCTGGAATGCACGGCCGGGGATGTTGGTTGAGGGGAATATCATAGTAGCATTTAAAGGACACTTGGATAATCATACGATTAAGCAGGGAATAGAGGGTTATGGATGATGTGCATGAGGATTTTGGTTTTGGCATCTTGTTCAGCACAGGCATTGTGGGTTGTGATCTAGCGCTGTACTGTTCTATGATGAACTATGGCTTATCTTCTCTTTAAAAGCAGTAACCAGTGGAAGCTTGTATTACCCCCTCCACTGTGCCCCACCTGGATTCTTGCCTACATACCTTCTCTAGTTTCACAATTAACATCTCTTCAATACTTTTGTCTCACATCTTGTCTTTTCATCTCTAGCCTCTGACCAACCTCTGCCTATCAAAAGCTTCTCTCATCTGTATCTATCAATCCCTTGCCAGGCTTTGTCCTCCTTCTCTTCCAACATTCTGCCTCACCACACAATTTGTGGAAGAGCCCCAACCCAAAACTACATCTATCCATATTCTCCAAAGATGCTGCCTGATCCACTGAATCATTCCAGCACTGTCTTTTTTTGTAAACCAGTTTCTTGTTTCTACTTTAGAAAGTAATTATGTTGGTGAGATTTTGCAGCATTTTCCCCTACCAATTATTCCAGAAAGTATACACCTTGAACTAATAATTGCTGTTAATAAACTCACTATTTACTTCCAACATAGGTGGCAGATGCAGCTCCACTTTGGGCATAACAGCAAGTGAGAAAGAAACAAAAACCCACGATTCAGATGAAGATATTAGTGTGGACTTGGAAGGATTATCCGACAGCCCACCAGAATTAAATCTGAGTGACCTTTCCTGATGATTAGAGTCTCTGGGAAGTGGAAACCTGCAAGACAACATGACTGCAATGTGAAAGGTTTTTACATTTTAATAGCTTAAACTCCTTATTAAAAGGAGTCCGAATCAAAATAATCCAGTTCAAAGACCAGAGTAACTATTTTTAATGCTGTGAAATCATATCCATAGATAAACAGAGCAGTATTGAATTTATTTTTATGCTACCGTTATGTTAATTAACATCAGTATCTCAAGTCCTAGTCTATTTGAAGATTTATAAGTGTTACAGTGGGCCCTACTAAACATCAACATATCGGACTTTTAAGAAATTAGTAAATGAAGACTGTGGGTATAGTGCTGTGACAACAATTCCCCATTTATTGAGCTCTGAATTTTACTTGTGCTTTTGTGTATAAGGCTGCAAAATAGATAGATAATTCCCCAACCTCATGTTTACCCACTAAGTTACAAAAGTAAAAATATCCAAATTTCAAAAGAAAAACAGGCTGCATGCTTGACATCTGTTTGCACAAATACAGAACTGGAAAATCGCTCTGGTGCCAACCCCACTTTCCATTGCGTACTGCAATGGAAGGAAATGGGAGCTTTTAATAATGTACCAAGGCAGCTTGAGATTCTCTGTTACTTTTATAACTGAGAGAATCTCAAGCTGCATTGGTGCATTATTGTTTTTGTTTGGATGTGAGCTGCAGGTAAATCAGAGATATGAGCCTGAACAAATGGTTCTGTACAAGGTTGATAGGAATGGTAGTTGCGAAAAAAAAGATACGTCACAAGTGATAGGAGCAGAATGAGGTCATTCGGCCTATCAAGTCTACTCTGTCATTCAATCATGGCCTCCTCCAGCGGAAATGGGTTCCTTCACAGACCAAAGAATCATTTTATCCTGGAATCCAGACTTGTCCTCAGTCACTACCTACTTCCAGCAGATATCCACTCTCATCCAGTTTATACCAGCAATGACAACCACTTTAATAATTTGAAAAACCAACACAGTCAGTTGCAAGCTGGAAAGTAACCATGTTTAAACTGTCAATGTAGAACAATATTGCTTATAAATACGGTGCAATCTTTGCTAAAAGATTATTGCAAAAAAAAATAATCTGGGTGGTAACCTGCACAAATTTATAGTTCTTAACTCTACAGAGGAGCATTCTGCTTTTTTTCTGCATGTCAGTGAAGTGAAAATCGCTTATTTTTACAGCTGCCAAAAAATATGACTGCTGGAAAAGTTGATTTTATACCCTATGATAGGCATTGACTGGGTATAGAAACTGTTAATTTAACTTAACAACAAATAGTCTTCTATAAAGTACATCAGCAATAGCTGCATAGATTGAAAAACTAATAACGTAAATATACTTAAACAGTTTATTTCTTTAAAAGGAAACATTGGTTTAAACAGACATTGTACTATTGTATGTTCATTGAGCATTTTAGAAACTATGACGTGTTATCATGTTTTAAAAGTATGATACTTTTTTAAAGACATTTGCTATACATAAAACAATTGAATCAAATCAATGTCATTTATACATTTTGCATTTTAAATATTGATGTATAAAATAAATCTGGAGAACAATTCATTTAAGTATTCAATAAAAATATGTTCATGTTTTGCATATCTCAATAGTCATCAAATGGAATGAATTTGAGGATTTTCTGTCCTCAGGTAGTCGATCTTCATGAGACATGTCCTGAGAGTTCAACAGAAATGGACAAAGTGCTGGTGTAACTCAGCAGGTCAGGTAGCATCTCTGGAGATCAAGGAACAGTGAAAGTTTGGGTCAAGATCCCCTTTTCAGACCGATTGTGAAGAGGGGAGAGACAAGACAAAGCGTGGCATGTAATAGGTGGGCACAGGCCGGGGGGGGGGGGGGGGGGGGGGGGGGGGAGGGGGTTAATAGGGGGGTTAGATAGTTGGAACAAAGGCCAGAGATAAAAGCAAAAGGTACAAGACTGGATTGAAGTTGCGAATTGTGAGGCCAGAGGGAGGAAAGTAGTGGGGAGCAGTAGTTAGAGGTTACCTAAAATTGTAGAATTTATTGTTCATACCATTGAGTTGCAAGATACCTATGGTTTGCATAAAGATGGGTGTACATGTTCTTAAATGGGTCTATACAGATAGAAGCCCAAAACTATGAATCCCAGCTGTGAAGAGGAAGAGAACATTTGATTGCTGGTATTCATTTTATTGTTAGAGAACACAAGGAGATATAATTTTAAAAAATGGAGGGTTATCATGGGATGAATCATGAGGGGCTATTTTCTCAGATTAGGAAGTGATGAGAGAATCAGGCAGGTTAATAGAAAATAACTATTCAAGTATGGAACACGTTACCATAGCAATGGTTTAACCAGAGATCACTAACCTGCAAAAGAACACTGGATGCAAGAATAATAATACTGCCTTGGGACAAAAGCCTGGTAAACTAAATCTGTTTGGACTGCTCCAGAGAAAGCGTGTTCTCAGAGGCAGATTAAATGGTACCTTTGTCCTGTGATAAGCGAAGTTTGGATAAATTGCCAAGTAACATGTAATTCGATAACAATCAAAAGGGAGCGAGATTAACTAACAAGCAGAGAAATTCTGGTTTTGTTTCAAATTTGCATAAGTGAAATCACGAACATTATATCAGAAAGCATGCATGTGATGAATAAGGATTAGTTTGGTCCATTATATGGGAGGGGGAACATTTAAGTGATTATTGAAAACAAAGTGAAGCAGTTTACCAAGCCAATCAAAAACTGGATGCAATTAGCTGCCTGCAAGTGCATTGGTATGAACAATTTATTCTTGTGCAACATCTAGGTAAATGCATTGGTATACAACTGGACATCGAAAAAACATCAAAATAAAATTTAAATAAATCATTTTAGTCAGCCAAACTTTTGTTCTCACTTTTAGAATCTATTTAAAGATTAAACATGAAGCAACACACCCATATGATCACCTTCGACTCAGAATACAGTAAACATTGAGATCTGCAGCTGTGTTTATAATGTTTTCTTATTTTATGATAATCATCTTTCAGCAAGCTGGCAGTATTTCAGTTATAGTAGCCACTCATGGACGAGTTTATAGATCCTGAATAAGAGATTATTCTTGGACATTAGCAAAGTAGACTCAGCAGCCATTTCCCCAAACACATGTGCTCAGTCTGCCATTCCTCGATCTGATACTCCCCAAATAAGAAAGGAATGATTATTTCATTGCCTTCACTGAAGTCCAGATCCCAGAGATGAAGGGCAGTTTGTTAACTCACTATATCACCAAGCCAAATGGATGAAGGAATTCACACAAGCTGAAGGGAAAACCAATTTAATAAAAGAAAACAAGGCAATTGTATAAAATTAACATTCAATTCATTTCCTACTTCTTGCCATAAACATATTCCATAGGAAATTAAAATTACATTTATGCTTGCAACAGCAGGTTCTTCTACACAGCTTTGATTTTTTTTTGAAGAAAGACCATTTGAATAGTGCAAACCATGTATCCCCTCATAATTTAGAACTATATTTTTGCAATTAACTGCAAATCACAAAAGAATAGTAAATAATCAACTTTTTCCAAAGTCTTACCTGATAAGCAAAAATTCACAAAAGTTACAAATTAGAAATACCAAGGCTCATAACAGTATCTATAAGATAGGAAGGAAAAGTGTAACAGGATCTACCAGTGATACATGTGCTATTTCACTTCTGCATGTTCAAATTCTTAGTGCTATTTTGGAATTTTCCTTTAAAGCATTAAATCTGTCATTAAAATCAACTTAAAATGTGGATATCAGGGACGGGCTCACCTTTTAAAAAGTATTGACATGATATTCCACACAAAAATTGCCCCCTAAAACTTACATTTCAACTGACATGTACCATACTGAAATTGTTCTTTAAAATATAATTTGTACAAGATTTGTGCTCAAGGCAAAAACAACATCTTTACAAAGGGTTTAAGAAGGAACTGCAGATGCTGGAAAATCAAAGGTACACAAAAAAGCTGGAGAAACTCAGTGGGTGCAGCAGCATCTATGGAGCGAAGGAAATAGGCAACGTTTCGGGCCGAAACCCTTCTTCAGACTGATAGGGGGTGGGGGGAGGCGGGGACAAGAAAGGAAAAAGGAGGAGGAGCCCGAAGGCTGGGGGCTGGGAGGAGACAGCAGGGGGACTGAGGAAGGGGAGGAGATAGCAAGGACTAACAAAATTGGGAGAATTCGATGTTCATGCCCCCAGGATGCAGACTCCCCAAGCAGAATACGAGGTGCTGTTCCTCCAATTTCCGGTGCTGCTCACTGTGGCCATGGAGGAGACCCAGGACAGAGAGGTCGGAGACGGAGTGGGAGGGGGAGTTGAAGTGCTGAGCCACCGGGAGGTCAGCTTGGTTATTGCGAAACGATCGCCCAACCTCCGCTTGATCTCATCGATATAGATCTGTTGACATCTAAGTATCTTTACAAAGATACTGGCAATCTTTCACCCACAAGTTATCTAGTTTAAAAAAGTGTTGAATTTTAGTCCGTTGTAGGTTTTGCAAGATTTCATGAACATTTGTGTCATACTATTGTTAAAAAATGCCTTCTAATATTGTTTCATAGTCTCTACATTTACAAACCTGACAAATAAACAATAGCAACCTCTTGCCCATCTTGGAGGTCTACTACCATATCATAAATATACTGGTTTGCACATAGCTCTTTGAAAGTAACATGATTATTTCTGGTGACCAAACCTTCATTTAGCTAATTGATGGTAGGAAGCTTTTTCTACAAGACCTGCTTCCTTACACTAAGTATTCAGCTTTCTGGAATCCAGTCAAAATATCTCCAATGGCACTGTATGGGTTTACTATTTGAGTTTAAAAATGCTGCTCCTGCTTACAAAAGTGCTTCACTTGGCTTACTTTGTCAAAGACAGCTTTGCAAGATTCAGGAGCGCCATTTAAGACGATGCATCATGCTGCACCCCTGCAGTAACTTAAAAGGCAACATATGACTGCACATTTTAACTGGAATACGGAACTATGCATGTTTTTGGAAGAAATCTCATGATCTGAAAAGCATCAGAACAAGAGAGAAATAATAAACTGGAGCAAGACCATGTAGAAGAAAGATCATGGCACACTTGTAATCCAAAAAAACCTCCCCAAATACATCAATTGATCCACACATTTTTTAATTTAAAGCCTTGATGCTGGAAATCTCACATTTAATAATCTTGCATAAGGAAGATATAAATGGAAAAGAACAAGCTCAAAAAACAAATTGCTGGAATCTATAATGATAAAAGTAGTAAGAAAAAGTACAGCAGTTAAATAGAAACAGATCTTGCTCTTAAAAATAGATTTCCATTTCAGACCGTTCTGTCATTGTGAGCATTTTGTTGTTACTTATTTTTGTCTCAACCCTTCTTAATCTGTTTAAAACTTTCAAAGGTCAAATGGCAAAACACTTTTCATTAGTAACAAATGGCATTTGGGGAGCTGATCCACAAGCTATTCAACATTTTATAGTTTGAACTAAATTATAACAGTACAACCATTAAAGTAATTGTAAGGTCACTGACCTTTCTATCAATCCAAACATTTTGGCATTAAGGCCAGTTCTCCGAGTCAAGTCGTAAGTAGGGAAAAAGGCAAGTGTTTTTAAAAACTAATATTTTGTGGAACTTTTAAGTTTTGGAAAACATATTGCTCGTGTCTTTTCAGTTTGCCAGCCAATATACTATATGGTTTGGGTAAAAGCATTTTTTCTCAGTAATACAGAAATAAAATCAGGTGACAATTCAATGAAACAAAAATCTCATGAGTTCAGTGCACATGTTTCATATACAGGATGGATACATTTCTAGCCCTCAAATAAAAACGGACATTGATACAGCAAAATTAAAAGTGTGTATATTTTATCACTCATTTACTTTTTTCCCTTCATACATAGTATCAGCCTTGCTCTGCATTGGTCTTGGATGGTATCTTTTTGCTGATGTCATTCTAGGTATGGCCTGATAAGAGCATATGATGCATTCAACACGGCTGCTATTTTTCTGATCACAAGATGCTTTATAATGCCATTTCAAATTATTATTATTATCCGCAACTAAAAGTAATTTTTCTCAAGTCTTCTAAGCAGCTTTCCCACCCACTCCTCTTCTTTGTTCATTCTCCCAATGCCTCTGATTTAGCAGATTTTATGGTGACCACGGGAATTGCAAACATGGCTTGTAAATTTCAGAATTTTCAGGGATCATGTTAGCTTAAAACACAATAAATAATTGTTTAAGCACCCTGAAAGTTACTTTGTGATAAAATAACATCCTTTCAACAGCAATATCCAATCCTTTGCAATCTCAGTCAATGTTTAGACAAGTTTATTTACAGTTGGAGAGACATTTAAAAAAGCAACAAAGGTTTTCACCATCTAAAATATTTTAGAGATGCTGGAATCGTGAGAGAAAAATAAAGAACTGCTGGAGGAACTCAATGGGTAGGCAGCATCTGTGGAGGGAAATGAACAATGTTTTAGGAAATGTCCTGACCAGAAATATCATCAGTCCATTTTCCTCCATAGACACCAAGTTCCTCCAGCAGTTTATTTAAATGTACCCAAATTAAAATTTATTGAGGACTATAGAACTCCAAAATATAATTACGTTTAAGGAATTAATACTGAGATCCAAAAATATTAGCATGTTTATCCAAATTAATTACTTGTGAATTTGATTGTATTTAAAGCTTTTGAACAAAAGAAAATTTCCATTCTTTTTCTCTTTACGTTTTGCCATGAATCCAGAAATCCACCAGGGGGCATTTGTACAAACGTGTTCACAAGTTATTCTGTACAGAAACATTACATGTGACCCGAAACATCACCCATGCCTTCTCTCCAGAGATGCTGCCTGTCCTGCTGAGTTGCTCCAGCATTTTGTGCCCAACTTCGGTTTAAACCAGCATCTACAGTTCCTTCCAACACATTACGTTAATAATATCTTCATGTTGTTCAACCGGATTCATACATAATTTCAAAGAATAAATGGCTAAAAGGAAGCTCTGTTCAAACATCAAGCAATTTACTTCAATTTATTTTATATTCCATAAACACTGCGCAGGCTTCATATAAATGTCCCATTAACATTTAAACAAATTTAAAACCTAATCATTGAGGCTTTGTGCAATAGATTTTTTTTAATTGAAAATTCTGATGAAATTAACTGCAGATTGTTCCTTTATCTTTATTACGGGAGACAGTGGTCCAAGGTAGAATTGCTACCTTACAGCACCAGAGACCTGGGTTTGATCCCGACTACAGATGATGTCTGTACGGAGTTTGTATGTTTTCCTCATGACCTGCATAGGTTTTCTCTGGGACCTCCGGTTTCCTCCCACACTCCAAAGACGCAGAGATTTGTAGTCTAATTGGCTTGGTACGATTATAAATTGTCCCTAGTATGTGTAGGATAGTGTTAATGTGCTGGGATCACTGGTTGGTGCCGAGTTGGTGGGCAAAAGGACCTGTTTCTGTGCTTTATCTACACTACAAGTAATTTTAAGAGTTTCACCTAATGCCTTTTTTTCCTAATGAAACTCAAATAAAATGGTTCAAAGAGTATCACTTCTTGACAAAACTATGGAAGAGCGATGGCATTTGAATGTTCACGGATGCACAATAATGGAGGTACAAAGGAGAAAACATTGTCCTTTATCTCAAGGGATTTAGAATACAAAATAGTCAAATTCAACTGACCAACTCCAGATAAACAATTTCCACTGGTGTGGGAATCCAAACAAGGAGACCTTCAATGCCTTAAAATGACACCAACATAAGATAGAGATATTTCTATTTACATCCCTGTACCCCACCCAACAACACTACCACTCTCTATCTATCCTCTACACCAAGGCTAGTTGATATGTAGAAAGAAGGAGCTGCAGATGCTGATTTGCCGCAAAGTGCGTTGTGCCTTTTTTGTTGGAAAAGGGCTCATGGAAGCCCAGAATTCACAGCCAAAACTGGCTATGGATGTGGTACCAAAAATGTTTCCATATCAAAATTGATGCCCTTGTCCAATATAAAAATTCATAGGGTACAAAACAAAAGCAAGTAAAGTGAGTCAGGGTTTCAAATCAACCACATTCTCACTGAATGGCAGAACAGGCTCTGGAAACCAATACTGTACTATTCATCCCAGGGATGGTAGGATCGCAGGAGTTTGTTCACTTGAGTTAAACAACATTGAATGTAGATAGAGATTACAGCAGTGCAGAAAGATGCTGAACGAAGGTCAGCCAACATTTAATTCAGTATCAATTTTAAAATACATAAAGCTTGGCAGTAAAGAATTCAAAAATATCTTTAATACAGGGGACAAAACGATCTCAACATTGATCGAGACCTTAATCCATCTCCGTGGCAACTCTTAACACTTCCACTTTATGAACAGTGAAATCCCTTGTGCAACTGTTTTAATACTAAATTCACACATGAAGTGGCAAAGTGGCATCTGTTAATTTTAAAATCTGTATAAATGTTACACCTGCAAAAGCTATTACCATCAGGGGATTAAAAGTTAATCCTCCATATATTAAAATGATTGATTAAAATTAATTTGTAGCCAGCACATTAAAATGAAAATTTCAGTTGATCTGTCCAAGAACAAAGCAAAAATCTGAATAGAAATCACAAACCAAAATGCTCAGAACCAGATTAGAGTGGGATTGATATTGTAAATCAGGCCCAAAATAACCCAAAATAGTCAATGTGCACTGGCAATATTAAAATTAAAATCTCTTGTCTTTTCCCAAAGGCCCACCAAAAATATTCCCCATTAAAAAACTGAATTTAGAAAATCAAATATGATATGAGGCATCAAAGTCAAACAACATTGTTAGAATTAAAAATGAGCTTCTGTATTACTTGCTTCATAAAGATTTTGAATTGAAATTGCTCCATAGAAACTGTTCATGCAGTATAATGTCAACACTGAACCAATGAGTGCAGAATTTCTATCCAAGAGAATGTTCCTCACAAAGAATCTTTAGCAAAAATAAAACAAGAAAAATCTTTGGAGCTGGAAGCAATTAACTAAATAAATTGTTGATTTTGCTAAATCCGAGCAACGTCTCAAGTACAATCTAACGGTTTCAGCCACAGCACTGAGGGGAACTTTGGCTGCTCAATGCAGTTTGTGCCTTTGGTTCCATTTCCGCACTAGGTTTGCTTTTAACAATAGTATGATTTTTGCTGAATCCGAGTGCAAAGCCTGCAATTATCAGAAGCTCAGGGGTCCAAAAAATGTTTTGACTCTCTCCAAAATCCCTTCTGGGATAGTCTGCTCATAAAACATTAACATCTTCAATGATGCCCCAAGTTCAGAATGAGTGGCTGAGCAGATGGGAGAGAGAATAACCCCACCCCTCCTCCCAGTCTTGGGGGTCAAGTCAGGAAGGACCATCCAACCCAGGGCTCTGGCTGGGAACACGACCACTGACCCACCCAGGATGAGACCTTGAAATGCCTTGGAGCACAACTTCTGTTGCAGGGAGGGTAGCATTTGCTATCCAAACCAATTTTAACAAGCACTGGAGAAACAGTTCACTTTGCCCAAGTCACTCAGACAAATACGTAAACGTTCCTTTTCCTAAAGAGAAAGCACCTTCCTCGGAAGGCAGGCATTTCCACTTCATGAGTCAGGAAACGGACATATTCTCTTCCTGTCCACCCTGTGCCAGGAAGAAATGTACCCACCAGCTCTCTACCCTAATGTTGTGCAACACATCTTTCCCCATTAGTACTGAAGCTTGATGTTACACAGTAACAAAGCCATCCCCACCACTGTATACAGTATCAGACCTGTCCACAGTACAGTATCCTGTTATACAGTTAAACCCGTTCCCAGTGCTGTACCTGGTTATTCTGTAACTTATGCTGTAACAGACACGTTTTCACCAATAATGTACCGTTAAACAGTAACCATACCAGCCTACCAGCACTGCACCCCAATACCATGCGGTAGCAGACCCAACCCCACCAGTACTGCACCCCATTATACAGTTATAGACCCAGTCCAAGTTGTGTAGTGTTAGTTACAGACCAATTCCCAGAACTGTATCCCATTATGTTGCAACAGATCCATCCCCACCAATATTGTACCCTGAATTTGCACAGTAACAGACCCATCCCCATCAGTATTATATCCTGATATCATGCAATAACAGACCGCCCCCACCACAGTACCCTGTCATACTGTAACAGGCCTATCCCCACCAGTATTATACACAAATATTGTACTGCAAGATCTATCATCAACAATTGGACTTGGGTCCACAAATGGATAGGGAGCAAAGTCTCCATAACATTCCTCACACATTACAGACTGTCATTATGATCCGCTCTTTTTGAATTGGGGCTATCCTACTGGTTCCCATGAATCGCTGGCAAGCCTACAACCAGGACAGCAAGAATGGCAAGCTTCGAGACAGTATGGGGACAGGGAGCCGCCTATGGTCTGGTTGTAGTCTGCATGCAACATGCTCCGATTCACAGCTGTAGGTTACGATCCAAAACCTCACCTATGCCTTTTCTCCAGAGATGCTACCTGACCCGCTGAGTTACTCCAGCATTCTGTGTCTATATTCTGTAGGGGCAGACTAGGAATGCAAATACACATTTGCAAGTTTGGAATTCTCCTAAATTCAGAAATTTCTCATTCCAATAGTAGGCATGCGAACAACTTACAATTGGAACTCAAAGCAATCTGTTTAAGTTAAGGTACTAATTACATAACTGGATGCCTGAAACAATTATATTGATCCAAGAAATTGTAAATGTTCAGGGTCTTTGAAACTAACAATAATGCCAGTCAGCGGGGACCCCAGCTCCTTTGGCTTGTGTTGGATACCTTTAACATTTTCTACAAGATGTCCTGGTGATGCAGAGAGCAAGGTCAACAATATTTTGAGTCTACTAATAGTTAAGAAAAGATTGCCCGTTGCTTCACGTTTGTTTGAATAAATAGATTACTGTTAAAAACTCAATGGATACAGAAAGAAATATTTTGTGGTGTGATTACATCAATTTTGACCAATGTTCAATCCTAACTGAGCCACAAATTAAAATAAAACAGACACATTTGAACGCAAATTTGGCTCACACTAAAAAAATGTAAAAGTCCTCAACATCTCAGCCAATAATACTCCAAAACACAATGCTGTGCATGTTGACGAGATCTCTTCTTTGGCAACAGGTGATTGTTAGTAGCTGTAGAGAGACAATGGAGTGTCCTCTTCCATCATGTCATCCTAGAAATGGAAGAAAATATTAGTTTAGAAAGCAAATAAATAACCTCCGTTTTAATAAAAGCTCCACCTTCATGAACCACTCCAAGTGCTATTCACGGGGGGGGAGGGGGTAGTCGGATATGAGCAGCAAAAGCCTTTTATTTATTAGTCATAACATTACACAGCACAAAACTGGCCTTTCTCTCCGACTCCATGCCGACCTTCAAGCAAATCTACACACAAATCCCATTTTATTCTCTTTGCAATCTCATCAACTCCCACAACAATCCACTACTTACCTAGAGGTGATTAACAATGACCAGATTAACTTACCCCAGATACTTCCTGGGATGAGAGAGAACACCAGAGGAAACCCACACTATCACGGGGAGAACATGCAAACTCCACACCCGCAGCACCAAAAGCAAGAATTGAAACGGGGTTTCTGGAGCAGGGAGGCACCAGCTTTAATAGCTGCACTACTACGTTCAGCATTAATCTTGTGCCACAGCAGACATGCCACCTGCAGAGCTTCTTGGCAAAATTATGCCAAATGATTCTGTACCAGGGCATTGCTCAGATTGTAACACCTTCTAGGATGGGCTTCAGATAATACAGCCACAATAAGAAATGGCAGAAGAAAACATACAAATATAGATTTCATTTGCCGATTTTTATATAATAACCAGCAGAGTCTTCGGTCTCATTCTAGTAGGTCCTTAAGCCACTAATTCTACATTTGAAAAAAAAAAACATTGCAGAGATTAAACTACGATTTTCAAAATCATTGTTTTCTTAGAAGCCAAAATATTGCTTTTGGTAAGTTTAAAGATTTGCCCGTTTACAATGGGAGTGACACGTTTAGTCAAAAACAATAAGGGTCATTAAAGTGCAAATATCAAAATCCACCCCTTTAAATGAACAAAGATATCACGGGGAGGAAGTATTATAGGAAGATAACAAGACACTTTGAGCAATTCTACATGACGCAGAGGGGACCAGGGACAGTATAAAAATTAAAGCGACAAAGTACAACGTAGCAAAGATGAGCGGGAAGCAAGAGGATTAGGTGATGTTTAAAGAACAGAAGATAACCAAAAAGACAATACGGAGACAAAAGATGTGGTACGAAGGTAAGCTAGCCAAGAATATAAAGCAGGATAGTAAAAGTTTCTTTAGGTACGTGAAGAGGAAAAAATTAATTAAGACCAAAATTGGACCCTTGAAGACCGAAAAAAGTGAATTTATTATGGGGAACAAGGAAATGGCAGATGAGTTGAACAGGTACTTTGGATCCGTCTTCACTAGGGAGGACACAAACAATCTTCCTGATATAGTAGTGGCCAGAGGACCTGGGGTGACGGAGGAACCGAAGGAAATCCACATTAGGCAGGAAATGGTGTTGGATAGGCTGATGGGACTGAAGGCTGATAAATCCCCAGGGCCTGATGGTCTACATCCCAGGGTACTTAAGGAAGTGGCTCTAGAAATCATGGATGCATTGGTGATAATTTTCCAATGTTCTATAGACTCAGGAACAATTCCTGTGGATTGGAGGGTAGCTAATGTTATCCCACATTTTAAGAAAGGCGGGAGACAGAAAACACGGAATTATAGACCAATTAGCCTGACATCGGTGGTGGGGAAGATGCTGGAGTCAATTATAAAAGATGAGATAGTCGCACATTTGGATAGCAGTAACAGGATCGGTCCGAGTCAGCATGGATTTACAAAGGGAAAATCATGCTTGACTAATCTTTTGGAATCTTTTGAAGATGTAACTAGGAAAATGGACAAGGGAGAGCCAGTGGATATAGTGTACCTGGACTTTCAGAAAGCATTTGACAAGGTCCCACATAGGAGATTAGTGGGCAAAATTAGGGCACATGGTATTGGGGGGGTAGAGTGCTGACATGGATAGAGAAATGGTTGGCAAACAGGAAACAAAGAGTACGGATTAACGGGTCCCTTTCAGATTGACAGGCAGTGACTAGTGGCGTACCGCAAGGCTCAGTGCTGGGACCACAGCTATTTACAATATACATCAATGATTTGGATGAAGGGGTTCAAAGTAACATTAGCACATTTGCAGATGACACAAAGCTGTGTGGCAGTATGAACTGTGAGGAGGATGCTATGAGAAAGCAGGCTGACTTGGACAGGTTGGGGGAGTGGGCAGATGCATGGCAGGTGAAGTTTAATGCGGATAAATGTGAGGTTATCTACTTTGGTAACAAAAACAGGATGGCAGATTACTATCTAAATGGCGTCAAGTTGGGAAAAGAGGAAGTACAACGGGATCTGGGGGTCCTTGTACATCAGTCTATAAGCATGCAGGTACAGCAGGCAGTGAAGAAAGCGAATGGCATGTTGGCCTTTATAACAAGAGGAATCGAATATAAGGGCAAAGAGGTCCTTCTACAGTTGTACAGAGCCCTAGTGAGACCACACCTGGAGTATTGTGTGCAGTTTTGGTCCCCTAATTTGAGGAAGGACATTCTTGCTATTGAGGGAGTGCAGCATAGGTTTACAAGGTTAATTCCCAGGATGGCGGGACTGTCATTTGCTGAGAGAATGGAGCAGCTGGGCTTGTATACTCTGAAGTTTAGAAGGATGAGAGAATATCTCATTGAAACTTATAAGATTGTTAAGGGCTTGGACACGCTAGAGGCAGGAAACATGTTCCCGATGTTGGGGGAGTCCAGAAACAGAGGCCACAGTTTAAGAATAAGGGGTAAGCCATTTGGAACGGAGACAAGGAAACACGTTTTCTCGCAGAGAGTGGTGAGTCTGTGGAATTCTCTGCCTCAGAGGTGGTGGAGGCAGGTTCTCTGGATGCTTTCAAGGGAGAGCTAGATAGGGCTCTTAAAAATAGCAGAGTCAGTGGATATGGGGAGAAGGCAGGAACAGGGTACTGATTGGGGATGATCAGCCATGATCACATTGAATGGCGGTGCTGACTCAAAAGGCCGAATGGCCCACTCCTGCACCTATTGTGTATTGACCAGGAATCGCACCGAGGTTTTGCTGTTGTGGGACCAGTAAAAGAAAAACAACAAAAGCGAACAGCAGAACAGAACTGTTCATGACGCATCTCCCAGTTTCTGCCAAATTCAACATTTCCTTATATGAAGTTGAATCTTCAGCCATCCCTTATAAGGAAAGAAACAACCAGGCATTTCTACATAGTTTTGGCTGCGTAGTCTCAGTCAGACTCCTACTCTCTAACATTAGTTGGTGCCCTTAAGGAGGTAGCTCATGGGTCCTACTGGGAGGTTATGATCAAACAGGGACCCAGATCGTGGAAAAGGGCATTGCGAGAAAATCTGTTGTTTCTTTGGCTACATAATGGAGGAAAGAATGTTTGGTAGCCAGTTGCAAATGGCACTTCTGTACTCCAGATTTGTGGAAATAGAATGCCCTCTAGCTCATTCAACAAACACTATCTGGCACCAGCTGGCACAATGGCAAGTGTTTGCAGTACAGATCATTAACAGGCATAGAAATAACACTCCACATCACGAGTTACGAAGATGTGCTACAGTCTATTGAGTACAGCTAATTACAGCAGGAACATTCCTTCCTCAAAATCACACTTAAATTAAATTATACTTGGTGCAAACTTAAGCATGTATTCAATAGATTTTATAATGCTGCATCAAATGAAGTTCATCCATTTCCTGATTACATAAAAATAACTGCAGATCAACTCTAATGACCAGTTCATCATCAAAGCATACAATCTTAATTGCTCTACAATTACAAAAATCAATAAATATTATGGTGTGAAAATGAAAATAGCATTGTAAAAAGATGCATAGGTGAAAGGTCACTTGTGTTTGTTATATGGAGTTCATATTAAAACAAATACATTGAAAATAAGAATTATAATGCCAAGACAGTTAGCGTTTTTAGTTTTCTTACCATTGGAAGTTCATGAAGTCGCCTAAATTCTGGTTGGTTGACTCGCTGCCGATACTTTAGAAATCCAAGAAGTGAAACAATTCCAATAATAATGAAGAAAACTGTGATCATTCCTATAACCAGTGGGTCCACTTTGCTTTGGTTTGGATTAGAAACTGGCTTCCCTATAATAAAAAAAGGAAATTATACTTCTACCAGAACAGCGTCAGATCAAGTAAAATGAAGTTCTCCTCCACAGCACCAGCAAGCAGCCCATGTCCCTTCATCAAGAGTCAGAACGCTAATCACGCTATTTAAATGCTCAGGAACTCTCTCATTGGTTTCTATTTTGTAGTGCCAGCACAAACACTGCACTTCAAGGACTCTCCAAAATTAACTTTGAATGTTGCAAGAAATGTTTAAAACAGCAGAGATTTTTTTTAAAAAATGTGACTCTAACATGTGGGATAATTATGTCCAGAGATTTAAAGAAAAATGTATGGACAGTGGCCTAGGGAGATGTGCCGAGGTGGACAGATGCCGTAATAATACAACTGTGGAATCAGATCATGCGTGTTATGTGCGGATATATAATCTAGGTCAGATTGTGGGCACAGGGGTCACAAAGTATCTAGGTACAGTTTCACAGAGTGGCAGAGAGAAGGAAATAGCAGTCCAAACTTGTCAAAAGTGTTATGAAAACAACAAAAGACTGCCTCCCACAACTGACCGAGTAGAGTAAGTGGGCCAAGACTAGTCTCACCATAGAAACTCCCAGGGAAAATTTAAACAAAGTAATATTCTAACTTTGCCATTTGATAGGTTTTCACCATCTCTGAATACTTGATGAAAGAACCACTAAAAACATTAAACAAAGTTTAGACAAAGTGGCCTATCATTATCCCTGCAAACCTCATCATCCCATTCAGTTGAGTGGGATTGAGAATCAATGTGTTAAGATTTAACACATTGAGTGTAAACTGTCCAACATGAAAGCTGAAGTAGTGGGTTCCATTCTGCCATTGGACTCCAGCAACTGAGCCCAGCGGCAAGTGACTGGCAGAGACTGGTCCGCATGTTCAGAAACCCTGGAGCTCATTGGAGGCTCAGTTGAATATTGTTGGGTGTAGAACTATCAGTAACATGTGGGAATATGTGCATCTGTAGGACAGTATGGAGAGTTCTCTGCGAGGCATAGTTTGACAATGGGGAAAGACATCATCTTTCCAAATCTATTTCATTTATCAATAGGTGGGGTGAAAGGTAAATAGGAGAGTGGTTATAAATGGGCCATTACCAAAATAAAAGCTAAATTGGCTGATTGACCATTCCTATCCTACATTCCAAAGCAGTAACAGGGAACACAGGACAGTTGCTTCGCTACAGCACTTCTTGAAGGTAGAACAGATTGTATGGTTAACCAAATCTCCAAAGTTTCACAGAGTGCTTCGAAGACCAAATAAATGTAGAATACACACACACATATTACAAAATTATAACAAGGAACAGGATCAAGTCCCTATTCTAAAAATGTACTTTACCTGTTGAATGGATAAGTAGCAGATAAGTGAACATTTTAAATATTTATGTAATTATTGGACTTAGTTATGTTACACTATATTTATTCATTTTATCAAACTGTACACAGTAAATGTCACAATGAAACACAATAGCTCCCCAAACACATTTTCTATGTGTTCAATACATTTCCCCAAATCATACTAAATTGGTATACTATTGTCACGTGCCCTAAAATATAGCAAATAACTTTGTTGTGAATGTTATCCAGACAAATCATACCATCCATGAGTGTAATTTTACCATACAGGGGCAACAGGTAGTGCAAAAAAAAGTAAACAAAACAGTGCAGAATAGTGTTAACAGTTATGAGAGAAAGTGCAGAAAAAACGAAAGTGCAAGGGCCACAACAAGGTAGATTGGAAGATCAGGAAAACATTCTTGGCATATGAGATCCATTCAAGAGTCTGATTATGGGGAGGTAGAAGCTGTGTTTAAATCTGGTGGTATACAGTTTCAAGCTCACCCATCTTCTGCCACACAGGAAAGGGGCAAGTGGTCCTTGATTAGGTGAACTGCTTTCCTAAGGCAGCATGAAGTACAGATGGAATAGATTGGGAGAGGGAGGACTGGTTTATGCAGGGCATACTGGGCTGCACTTACAAGGCTCTGCTATTTCTTGCATTCTTGGGCAGAGCAGTGCCATACCAAGTCATGATGCATCTGCATAATCAGCAAATAAAGTCTAATAATACACTGCACTCTGAAAATATCAGCCATTTAGTTCAGGTAGCCTCTACCTGTTTATACTCCATACGTTCCTTGAAAAATAGAATGGCTTCCATATTACCTACCATTCACCATTTTTTTGGCATTGACCGCACTGTCCTCACTCTGCTGGGTGGAAAATAACGTGGTTGCTTTGTTGATCATTGTACTAGTTGTGACGACGGTTTCTATCGTGGCGTGGGTGGTTCTGGGCCAGTTGGTGGAGGTGCTTTCTGTGGTGGTGGTGGTGGTGGTGGTGGTGGTGGTGGATATGCCTGTAGAGCTACTGGAGGACACTACAATCGGCATGGTCTTGGTTGGGAGCACTGGCTGTGTTTCAGATTCTGCCGTCAGCATAGCATTGGTCAACTCTGAAATGAAAACACAGATACTCGTTCATGCAAACTTATTTTGGATCACTGAAAGCCTAAAGGCCTGATGCACTTAAAGGTTCTGAGCTTCACATTAAATCCCAGTCTCAATTATTGATTTTGCATTCATATGTTAAGAAAACTTCAGGTAAAGACCACCAAGGCTAAATTTTGCAAGCTACAACAGCATCTCACATTACTTTCATCTCTCTGAATCATACCTAGGATTGCCAACAATCCCGTATTTGACTGCTACTACTCGGGTCGAGGGGAGTGTCGAGTCGGAGCGCCACACCCGGCCCCGCCTCACCCGTCCCGACATAGTGCAGCCCATGGAGTACAGCAACAGCACCTCGCCCGTGGCCCTGTCGGTCGGCAGCCCAGCCAGCTGTCTGACCTTCGGACCTTTACTTACCGCCGACAACACCACCCCTCCTTCTCATGGCCGATCATCGGTTCACGAGTTGGATGGGGCGCTGGACTTTGCGCACGACATCGCGTGCAAAGTCTAGCGCCCGGGCCAAAACTCCACAGCTGGCGGGGCTGGGCTTTGTGTGCAGTCCAGCACCCGGGCCAACTCATCATTCACCCAGCCACGGCCGAGTCGGTCAACGAAGTGCCGTCGAGAATATGTCCCTTATTTTGACCTTTTGTCCCTTATTTGGGAGTGAGAAAGTTGGCAACCCTAATCATACTACGAGCTCCACTGGCATTTTTCAATCCCAGGTTTTCAGTGAGAATTCCTTAGCCTTATCTTTGAGCCGATTATGCCATCACATCATTGTAGGAGCAGCAGTCCAACCAAGGCATTGGTCCAAAAATCTTGAGACAAAGAGTGATTACACAGCAAAGCAAGGAATGACATACACATTGATAAGATGGATTTACTGGAAGAACCACACCTCTATCAAAACTTCTCCAGTACACGGTTCCACAAAAACAAGTGGAAACTATTTTTCAGCCTCCAAAAAAAGATAAAGAGCTGGAGTAACTCAGGTCAGGCAGCTGCTCTGGAGAACATGGATAGGCGACATTTTGGGTCAGGATCCTTCCAAAATTTAAATAAAAGTCTTAAAATTATGGATTCAAGGCAATGAAAAACTAAGACTCAAAAAGCATATCAAACTTAATAGACAACCAAGGAGCAAAAGATCATCGTGAAAATGGCAGAGAAAAGTCTGATGGCCTTCAACCTAAGATGCTAAAAAGAGGCTGAAGAGAAAGTAGATGCATTGCTTATGATCTTACAAAGGCACTTGCATTCTAGAAAGACGCCAGCTGATTGTAACTGGCTGAGTTTTAGAAGGATAAGATGTGATCACAATGAAACATACTAAGGGGGCTGATGTCCAGATGCAGAGGGGATCATTAAGGAAAATATATGTTGAGTACCCAAGGTCGAGTGGAGGAGGAATTTAACAATAGACAATAGGTGCAGGAGTAGGTCATTCAGCCCTTCGAGCCAGCACCGCCATTCACTGTGATCATCGCTGATCATCCATATTCCTGCCCATTCCTGCCTTCTCACCATATCCCCTGACTCAGCTATATTTAAGAGCTCTATCCTTCTTGAAAGCATCCAGAGAATTGGCAACTCTCTGGGTGAAAATACTTTACCTCGTCTCCGTTCTAAATGGTCTACCCCTTATTCTTAAACTGTGGCCCCTGGTTCTGTACTCCCCCAAAATGTTTACTGCCTCTAGTGTGTCCAATCCCTTAATAATCTTATACGTTTCAATAAGATCCCCTCTTATCCTTCTAAATTCCAGAGTATACAAGCCCAGCCCGTCCATTCTATCAACGGGAATTAACCTTGTGAACCTACGCTGCACTCCCTCAATAGCAAGAATGTCCTTCCTCAAATTTGGAGACGAAAACTGCACCACCTCTTCACTATGGTAAATTTTCACAATTTGTTGAGACAGGATTTCAGGAAAGCTTTCATGGTACAAATCCCAACATTTTCACCTTTACAATTAAATTTTTTTTTCTCCAAGAATCCACAGGATACAAGTGACTTTGGCGATGGCGTTAATGTGAAGAAAGCACTTTACCAAATGAACAAGCTCTTACCTTTTGATTCCTCGTGTCTGGTAAATGTTGCAGGAAGAGCATTCTTTGGCTGAGTTGTGGTCTCAGGCCCAGACGTTTGAGCAATTGAATGTTTCTCAGTGGTCTCCATTTGTTGTGGGATCCTTGTCATTTGAATAGTAGATCCAACCTTCGTGACGTGGCCATTTTTTTCAGTCACATAATGAACCACAGTGACATGTGGAGGTTTTGTGTTGAGACTGCTGCTACTTGTAGGACTTGCAGTTGGCTTTCTACCTTCTACTTGGGTTTCATTCCCTGGAGGAGGGGCTCCATCTGTAACTATGGTAGCCATTTCTTTTTTTTTGGTTAGTTCACTCATCTCTGTGTTCTGAATTAAAGCACTAATAGTTGAATTTTCTGATGAATTGTTAAAATCTGTTCCATTTTTCAGACTCTGAGTAATAGGAAGACCTACAGTTCTGTTCGCGTCTGTATCATGGGCTATGTTACCACTGCTTGGTCTTGCTGTAGATTTATTTAATCCCAGTGTGGTTGTTGACACATTAAGCAAGGATGTTGCATCACTGGATGTTTCTTTTACATTAATTGGTTGTTCAGTAGAATTTGCTTTAAAAATAAACAGAAGAACATGGTCAATGGGAAACACTGATGTGTCACACAACAATCTACTATTCTGGTTATTTAAGAAGTTCATTTGGCAGTGTAGCTGCATCAGTCTCTAATAAATTAGAAAGACAAACTTCTTGAAGCATCAAGATGTTTCTTTTGGTATATCCATCCAACCTCATTCAAATTTTTGAGAAAAAAATCATTTTTATTCTAAAAGGAAAATGCAGCAAAAAAACGTAAGGGTCAGAAATCAGGTGGGTGGCAGATAAACACTGATGCTGCCAAAAACAAGTATGATGTTACAGGTGGGGAAAAGGTGGCGGTGATTCAGCCTCATAAATTGCACTTAGTTGGTTAAGGACTCCACATACCCACTTGTATAACTTCTACCAAAACAACAGTCAACTTGCACAGAATCACAATAGGATGCCATTCAGCCTCGAGCCAGCTTCTGATAGGACAATCTCATCAACCCATTCCTCTGCTCAATCCCAATGAACTAGAATATTATTCTTTCAAGTACCTACAGTGCCCTCCATAATGTTTGGAACAAAGACCCATCATTTATTTATTTGCCATTTGCCTCTGTACTCCACAATTTGAGATTTGTAACAGAAAAAAAAGAGAAAAAAATCACATGTGGTTAAAGTGCACATTATTAAAATCTGACAAAGGCAATTTTTATACATTTTGATTTCACCATGTAGAAATTACAGCAGTGTTTATTCATTGTCCCCCCATTTCAGGGCACCATAATGTTTGGGACACAGCAATGTCATGTAAATAAAAGTAGTCATGTTTAGTATAAAGGCAATGACTGCTGGAGTCATGCGATTCACAGACATCACTAGTTGCTGGGTGTCTTATCTGGTGATGCTCTGCCAGGCCTCTATTGTAGCCATCTTTAGCATGCTTGTTTTGGGGGCTAGTTCCTTTCAGTTTTCTCTTCAGAATATAAAGGGCATGCTCAATTAGGTTCAGATCGGGTGATTGACTTGGCCACTCACGAATTTACCATTTTTTAGCTTTGGAAACACTCCTTTGTTGCTTTAGCAGTACGTTTTGGGATCATTGTCTTGCTGTAGAATGAACTGCAGGACAATGAATTTTGAGGCATTTGTTTGAACTCGAGCAGATAGGATGCATCTGTACACTTCAGAATTCATGACGCTACTACTATCAGCAAGTTGTATCATCAATGACGATAAGTGAGCCAGTACCTTCAGCAGCCACACATGCCCAGGCCATAACACCCATACATAGTGTTTCATAGACGAGGTGGTATGATTTGGATCATGGGCAGTTCCTTCTCTCCTCCATACTTTGCTCTTGCCATCACTCTGATATAAGTTAATCTTCGTCTACAAAGACCTTTTTCCGGAACAGTGGTCGCTCTTTTAAGTACTTCTTGGCAAACTGTAACACGGCTGTCCTGTTTTTGCGGCTAACCAGTGGTTTGCATCTTGCAGTGTAGCCTCTGTATTTCTGTTCATTAAGTTTTCTGCGGACAGTGATCATTGACAAATCTACACCCGACTACTGAAGAGTGTTTCTGGTCTGTCGGACAGGTGTTCGAGGATTTTTCTTTATTTTCGAGAGAATTCTTCGGTGGTCAACTGTGGAGGTCTTCCTTGGCCTGCCAGCCCCATTGCCATTAGTAAGCTCACCAATGCTCTCTTTCTTCTTAATGATGTTCCAAATAGTTGATTTTGGTAAGCCGAATGTTTTATTCTTGTTTCTCAGTCTCATTATGGTTTCTTTGACTTTCATTGGCACAACTTTGGTCCTCATGTTGATAAACAGCAATAAGTTTCCAAAGGTGATGGAAAGATTGGAGAAAAGACTAGAATTGCCTTCTTCATGAGCTCTCTCATGAAGAAGGCAATTAACCACACCTGACCAATTACAAATACCGGTGAAGCCATGTGTCCCAAACATTATGGTGCCCTGAAATGGGGGGGGGGGAACCATGTATAAACACAGCTGTAATTTCTACATGGTGAAACCAAAAGTCTAAAAATGACCTTTATTAAAATCGGACAAGGTTCGCTTTAACCACATGTGATTTTTTTCTATTACAAATCTCAAATTGTGGAGTACAGAGGCAAACAAATAAATGATGGGTCTTTGTCCCAAACACAATGGAGGGCACTGATTCATGCCCTTTTTAAGGAACTGGTAGATTCTGCGTTTACACCCCTTACAGACAGTGAAACCAAAGGACTTTCCTCACGTCCTCCTTGTAAGTTAGGTCACATACTGTTTAATACACAAAAAGACAGTGCTGAAATATCTCATCTCTGGAGAACATGGATTGGCGATGTTTCAGGTCGAGACCTTCAGACCGATTGTTGGGTGGAAAGCTGGAATAGGGGAGAGGCAAGGCAAAGCATAGCAGGTAATATAATAGGTCACCTAGACGAGGGTGGTTGATGGTCAGATGGTTGTAACAAAGGACAGAGACACGGACAGAAGATGAAAGCCAAGTTTGAAGAATTGTGGAATGTGAAGCCAGAGGGGAAAGTAGCAGGAGGGAGAAAAGAGTAGAGGAACAGGGAAGGCTAGAAGAGGGGGGGGGAGGGTAAAAAAAGATCCACGTATGTGAATTTAATTAAATTAAGCTTTTCATTTTAGCACTAAAAGAATACTGAAGGATTTCGCTGCATCCCACCCCCCCAGTAGCACTCACACCTCCATCCCAAGAAGGTTAATGTTTATCTGGAAATATTTCCATTTCCATCGATTATTCAAAGCAAGAATTGAAATATTAAACAGTATAGCGAGTCAAAAATATTCCTTATATTTTTAATGAGCATTAAACCAGTCGAACTTGACAAGCAGCACGTTTTACATAGAGTCCACTTTCAGCATTACTGAAAGTACCCATAAATTACAAGGCAAACTGACCCATAGCCTGGCATAACATTTCAAAGTAAAGATAGTGAATGCATCAACATCTAGATGCTGTACTCCCAAATTTGGCCTGTAGTCACTAGTTTTACTGTTTTTGAATCAACACACACTTGCAAAGCTTCATTGCGATTTTCTTATTGCATAATCCCATAAAAATTGTACAAAATTAAGAGTCGTTTTAGTTTTTAACATTTAAACTAAAGATTTACGTTATAAAAATATATTTTTTTAAAAGGCAAGTAAAAGATTTATTAACCATGCCCAACTGTCTGTGGAGTTAAAGCTGATTAAATAACTTAGGGAATGATACATGCTTTGCAGACAAGCTGGGCGAGACTAGTTCTCATATGGCTATTGCTCTGTGCTCCTAGTGTAAAGATGTGACGGTACCGTTGAAGCTTTTGCAAGTCTCTGCAATGGTTTGAAATGGTTTCCTATGGTTTGAAACATAGTATTACAGTAATAATGCCAGGAGATAGTCAATGGGCTCCAATAATAGAGCCTGGATAATGTTGAAGTTAAAATATTTTGTAATAATAATTACATTTATGAAACAAACTATTAATGCCTACACTTATAAATTCAAAGTCATGGAATCATTGTGCTATCCGGCACAGAAACATGCCCTTTGGCCCAACTCGTTCATGACTCCATGCTGTCTAACTGAACTAGTCCCACTTGCCTGCACCTTGATCATTTCCCTCTAAACTTTCCTACCCATGCACTTGTCCAAATGGTCTTAAAAAAGTCATAATTGTACCCACCGCACCATTTGCTCTCGGTCTGATTTAGAGACACACACACTGCTGAACTCACGCAATGTTGTTTACTTCCCAGTAAATTTCTTCAAATAGCTTTGACAACCAATCTTCCTCAAAACAGATTTATCGAGGTGTTTTGTTTTATTATTTAATAGGAACTGTACATCAGAAGTGAGGGGGGGGGGGAGAAGGGAGGTAAAATAATCAACCGTTAAAGCTCATGTCTGCAGTTTATAACCATCATAAATCAGGAGCAAGTACAGAATAGCAAAAATAGAGAAGTGAAACACAGCCAGGACTTCGCCCTCACCCTGCTGCACATCCACCTTACAGCACTGGAGATGTGAAATACATTTTCTCTGAATGCCATGTTGTCTCGTCTCCTCATCATTCAAATTAGAAATATTCAAGCAAGTACAATTTATGAACAAATTCTCAGAGGGAAATAGGCAGAAAGATCATTAATGCGAAGAGGTGAGCATTGGCGGCAAGGCAGGGCAAAGTAGACGAGAGAATACGGGTTGAGTGTGTTTATTTCTCAGTGGGAATGAAGAGGAGAGAGAAGCAGGCTGTGGCAAGGCAGAAAACACTGATGGATGGAGATACAGAAGCACAGAGGATATGGATTGCACCTCCAAAGGGAAACTTGACCCTTAATTACTTCTCAATTGGAAGTGCAGTCAAAATTACCATCTAAACAAACAGAAAACAAGAGATGCTATTTTTGTTTCGTTAATTATTAAAACATGAGCAGAAGCTGGAAAATCACCTCCAAGCTTTTTGTGCAGCTAAACTGTTTTTAGCTCATAACACATCTGTGTGAAGAAAAAGAGCTGTCTTTGACAGCTGTCTTCGCTTCCTTCTCTTCCAATAGGTGCACCTGACATGTGAGTATTTCCAGCACTTTGTTTCAATTCAGACTTTCAGCATCTGCAGTTACATTGATTTTTACAATTTTTACTTTTTCATGGAAATAAAAGATTTTGACAAAAAATTCCTGACAAGACTTACTTTTCTGCCTGATGTTACTTAAAGAGACATGAGAAATAAACTTGGCAGTTAAGAGGGTTTTCGATAGGCTGGGAATGGAGAGGTATGGTTCATGTCGAGGCAGATGAGATTAGTTTAATTTAGCATTGTGCTCAGCACAGATATTGTGAGCTGAAGTTGCACTGTGTTTTAATGCTCCATTCTATTACAAGGCCTCTAAAAGCTCGATCTGTACTGTCACTTGGAGATTTTTTATGAAATTTGCAATAGGCTTCTGATAGAAAAAGCAAATGCTTTGATCCATCCAGTCATTTGAAAATGTACAATCGTAACAATTTAAATGGGGGTTAGCCACAGCTATGTTATTTTGACATTCCACATCCCGTTCTCCATTTCCAAAGGAAGAGATTCAGGCTTTGGGAAGCCATGGACAAATTCACATATCAGGAGACATCAACATGCCAGGCAATATTTAAATCTTTAAGAAGGAACTGCAGATGCTGGAAAATCAAAGGTACACAAAAATGCTGGAGAAACTCTGCGGGTGCAGCAGCATCTATGGAGCGAAGGAAATAGGCAACGTTTCAGGCCGAAACGTTGCCTATTTCCTTCGCTCCATAGATGCTGCTGCACCCGCTGAGTTTCTCCAGCATTTTTGTGTACCTAATATTTTTATCTTATCTTATCAAAGCTACTCCCAAACAGACACAAGGAACTGCAGATGCTGGAATCAACACAAAGTGCTGGAGAAACGCAACAGGTCAGGCAGCATCTGTAGAGGGAATGGACAGGCGACAGTTTGGATCAGGACCCCTCTTCAAAAGGTCTGAAGAAGGGTCCCGACTCAACTTGTCCCTTGTCCATTTCCTCCACAGACTAGGGACAGATGACAATTAAGTCTGGTGGCAACAATTCATAAGTGAACATGATGATTTTGCACATCGCCTACTTGCTGCATTTCCTAGAAAACTTAGCTTGCTTTTACATGGAAGTTACTGCAGTTCATCGTGGATTCAGTTTCCTCTAATCCTCAAATAGTCAGTTTTCTATTTAACCTGACTGTTTGTCATTCATTCGACCTTGCTGCATAAGAACCTTCCTATCATGCTCTAAACACAGGCTGACACTGCTGCCAACACAGCTTCAAATAATCAATATTATTTGGACAAAGGTGGTGCCACTCTGCACACAGCAAGCAGAGTCATTCATTATTTTATTGTGCTGGTTAACGATTAAAAGTTGAATGGAAAACCTCACTGAAGTTTTCCCTGAAAATGTTCCAAATCTATTGGATTTTGCACAGTGACTCTCGAGCTGAATCATGGGTGGTGGTGATGAGTCAGCGTACAGGAGAGATAGAACATCTGGTTGAGTGGTGTTGCAATAACAACCTCCCAGTCATCAAAACCAGAGATCTAATCGTTGACTTCAGAAAGGGGATGTTGGGAGCCCAGGCACAAGATTATATTGGTGGTCTCCTGGTGGAGATTTAGCAGCTTCAAATTTCAAGGAGTTGAGGGCCTGTCCCACTTGGGCATCATCTGCACGTCACGCAGATGACGGGCGAAGATTTTGTATGTCCCAATATCCTGGGGCACCACACGTGGCCGCTCGTCACTGCCTACGTCACCACGCGCGCGTTGTGACGCATAAATGACATGCAAATTACGCCCAAGTGGGACAGGCTCTTTAACATCTCAGATGAGCTGTCTGGGTCTGGCAAGTAGAGGTAATCGTAAAGAAGACACTCTGGCGTCTCTCCTACCTTAGAAGTTTAAGAGAGATTTGGTGTGTCTCAGAATACTCTAACGATTCTCTACATGCAAAGAAAGTATCTTGATTGTTTGCATCCTGGCCCGATGTTTCAATTCAATTCCGATGCAGAGGAACGCAAGAGGCTGAAGAGAGTGGTGGACACAGCCCAGTCCATCACATGTACAGCTCTCCACATCGTTGAGAGCATCTACAAGAGGTGCTGCCTCAAGAAAGTGGCATCTCTTATCAAGTATCTCCACCATCAGGGCCAAGCTCTCTTCTTGTTGTTACTGTCAGACAGTAGGAGCAGAAACCTGAAATCTCACACCACCAGGCTCGGGAAAAGCAACTTTTCTACAAATAGAAGGTTCTTGAACTGACCTGCACAACCCTAAATCTACCTCAAGAATGTTTTATTGTCTCCTAGATAGAACAATGAAATTCTTACTTGCAGCAGCACAACAGAATATGTAAACATATTATTGGCATAATCTCAGCAACAAAACACTTATGGACAACTTCTTGCACTATCATGGAAATGTTTACCAATTGAGTAGTTTTGCACTAATGTCTTAGTGAAAAGAAACACTGCAAATAAAAAAACAACGATCTTGTTGAATATATATATTATTTATGGTTTGTGTGCTGTCCGAGTCTATGTGCCTGTGATGCTGCAAGCAAGATTTTCATTATACCTGTACCTCACCACATTTGTGCAAATGAGAATTGCACTTGAATGACCTCCATTGATGGAAGTACAATATAAATTGGGTTAAAAAATAAATTGACAGCATAGCTCGAATTTCCAACTTACACATTCATCAGGGGCACATGGTGTCACACCTGACTCGCCTAACAATACAAATGGAACCAACAATAACCATCCTTCTCCTTCACTGCAAGCAAAATTGTAATTGGTCAAGCGTTAATTGGATACCAAGTAGCAGTTTCAAGGCTCTAAAATACTTCGCCAACAAACTGTTCTGGTTCCTCAAAGAAAGACACTAAAATGCTGCAATAACTCCTAGATAGATCTCCTAGCTGCAATAACTAAGCAGGTCAGGCAGCATCTCTGGAGAAAATGGATAGGTGGCATTTCGGGTCAAAACCTTTCTTGTATGTCACATATTTTCGCCGGAGATGCTGCCTTTCCCGCCGAGTTACTACAACAATTTGTGTCTATATTTGGTGTAAACCAGCACCTACAATTCATTATATTATACAAACTCTTCACCGGGAATTCTGCAGTGATCTCGGGCTTAGAATCAGGAAATCAAACTGATCATTATTCAGCTGCAGTTAGTTTATTTAATTTTTACCCTCCATGTCAAAACAAACTGGTCACATCTCATGAAGCAAAATGGCTTCATATTTTCTTTCACAATTTTACTGTCCTTTTTACCTAACAAATGGAGGCCAATATGCAGTTATGAATAACCAATATCTAATAATGCATTACAAGACAGCAATTCAATACTGTGGTGTATAAATTGTTCAAGCACTGCCCACATGGCTTAAATCATTATCCAAACTGTTCAAATGAATTACTGGCTCATAATTCATTACTTGCCATGTCCTATATTTAATAAAACCAATGTTGAGTTTGGCTCAGCAGAAGGAAAATTAATTGAACACATTAAAATTATTCAGCCAATTAGCCAAATTGAAACTGTTACTTAGTGCATGGAATATCTATGAGTGGGTAGTTCACAAGAACATGGATGTACTCGAGCATGTACGTGCAACAGTGGTGGACTTGTACTTAGCGGCAGACCAACGGAAATAACAAACCAACCACTAATAAGTTAATAAAACCTACTTCACTTGGACCGAGAGATTAACAAATACCATGCACACTCTTGTCCCTCTGTAATCAAATCAGAGCAAAAATAAATGCCAGACAAAAAAATCATTTACACTCCCCATTTCAAAAATGTCTTCCTTTGCATCAGGCCCAAAATGGCGTCTGTCTATTACCCTCACAACACTGCAATTTCTTGCAGGCTAGGGCAAAGCAGTTACCATGTAATCCACCTGAATGGGATGCTCTCTTGTGGTGTAGTTGTGGAAATTAGAGACATTTCATTAGCTTTTAGAATGAGCATAGAATGTATTGAGCACATTTGGGAGGGTGGCTTGGTTGTTGCCAGTGACTCTGTCCATCATCACTTTCAGACTGATATACCAATTCATAAAAATCATAGATCTGCTACGACAAAGAAGTCACTTGGCCCATTAAGTTATGCAAGCCCCCACTACAGCAGTCTCATCAGTCCCATTCCCCTGCTCTTTTTCTATTTCCTGCAAATAATTCTCAACGGCCATCCCTTTTAAACGGCACTGACTTTGTCCATTAATCTAACAAGCAATTCTTCAGGCCGATTCAGTCTACTGGGTTACTCCAGCACTTTGTGTTGTTTCACATTAAACTAGGCGCCGATGCTGCTGGTCTGCACCAGCGAGCCCTTTTTCACCTGCTGCCGTTTCTTCCCACCGTCATCACTTCCTCCTCCCCCCCCCGATGTTTTGTCCACTCCGCCGTTCCCCCCTCCACCGCTGCCTCCTCCTCCATCGAAGTTGTCGACATCTTCCAAGTTGGAAGTGGAAGCGAAAAGTTGAGCAGCGGAGTGGACAAAACGACAGAAAGAAGCGGCAGCTGGTGAGAGGGGATGGAGCCCCACAGTGATCGAGAGCATCCTGTCAGTAGCCTGAAGAAAGCACCGTCAGCCAGGGTCTACAACGCGAGCCAACCGGCTATTACTAGCGCTCCTTGGTGCACCTTGTGGAAGATGTCAGGGGACTCTGCCAGGAGTTGTTGTCCACCGCCTCGCTCATCTTCCCAGTGTTGCACCAACAATGACCAAAACTTAAAGAGCAGCAAGGCCAGGCGACGCTTTTATATTTATGAAATGGACAGGAAGCTCTCACCATCCTCCCTTGGCCATAACACAGGTCATTCAAGTAACAGGACCACCTAGTGCGAGTTTAGTGATGCAAGCCAGGGAGTGCCAGTATTCCTACTCTTGTGCAGAGGTTTCTCTGCCTTAAAGGGCACTAAAAACAATCAGAGAAGCACCTCAGCATAAAGAGTTAACTTTTCAAGAGGATCCTCTTAATTTTCCCTGAAACTTACCAAATTAATAAGGATAGAACTATAGAAAGCAATTTTCTTATTTTGTTAGAGAATCCGAGACCTTAAAACTGCATTTAACGGTTTAAAGGTTTTCCTTCCTTCTCCCCCCCCACCCCCCATCAGTCTGAAGAAGGGTTTCGGCCCGAAACGTCGCCTATTTCCTTTGCTCCATAGATGCTGCTGCACCCGCTGAGTTTCTCCAGCATTTTTGTGTACCCCCCGATTTAACAACCTTATTTCCATTTAAAAGATACTTTCATTACATAATACATTCATGGGAATGAAAAAATGAATCATACTTTTACACTTCACAACATGTAATTCAAGCAGAGGATTGCTGGCAAAGAGTTGGCCATATACTAATTGAGTGTTTGAATGTCAGGTTTGTGAACACAAATTCCCTCTGGAAGAGCAAGTATTGATTTTAAACAAGGATTACTGTGTTTGGCTTTAATATTATGAGAGTCAAGCTGCTTGTTAATATTTGCTGCCATTGCTTGCACAAGATGAAAAACTCCCAGATTCCATCATAGACTACTGCTTGCCAAGAGACTGTAATTGTAGTTAATTTATTAGCCAAGCATGTGATTTGCCATATAGTCATACCAAAAAAGCAACAAGACACACAACATAAAAATTAACATAAGCATCCACCACAGCAACAATGATGGAAAACAATCCTTCTTCCCTCCTTTTCTCCCGCGGTCGGGACAGGCAAACCATCCAGTCAGGGCGATCGAAGCTCCCGCACCCGGCACTTCTCATTTGTCACTTACTCTACCCACCTGCTAATCAATCCCCTATCACTTGCCAGGATTTCCCCCATCCCAGCCTCTTTTCCAGGTTTCTCCCCCCTACTCTAGTCTGAAAGGTCCCAACGCAAAAACTCATTGGCCCATTCCCTCCACAAATGCTGCGTGACCCACAGAGATCTTCCAGCCTCTTGTTTTCTGGCATCTGCAGTGTCTTGTGTCCACAGCAGTACATCATTTACAATCAACACATCAAAAATCACTTTAAAATGACTGTGCATGAGTCAAGACAATTGCAACTCATGAGTCAAATGCAACTCATTAAAAAAAAAATCAATATCATGGCATTCCATTAATACCAGATCTTTTGGACAATACTTTTCTTTCATGTCCTCTGAATTATGATTCACCAGCATTTACCCCAGAGATTGTCAAATTCACATACAAGATTAAGCAATGGTTGTAACAGATGAATCTATGTTTCTATGCTATTTCAATTATTGAGTTCAAGCAGGTTTTAGAACATTAAATAAGAATTAAATGGGCATGAGGCTCTTCCATGCATGTGCTCAATTCTGTTTAATTAAAATTCATATTACTACTTAACTTAATAGAAGGTTTATAGTGGATTCCCCATTATAATTCTACAACACCCAGGCTACATATCTTTAACCTAATCAAATTCTTCTGCATAACCAGGCAAACTAAATACAAAAAACAAAAAAACAAACAACTGTCACTAAAAGAGATGCCAACTATTGAAGGGTAAATACCAGCGCTGTATTTTGTCACCATGGGTACCATCTGAGTGTACTCCTTGTGACTGTGGGCTTCCTCTGGGTGCTATGGCTTCTTCCCACATCCTAAAGATGTGTGGGTGAGAATTAATCAACCTCTATAAAGCTGTCCCTAATGTATAGGGAGTGAATGAGAAAATAGATCAACATATAAACTAGTGTGAACGGGTGATCGATGGGCAGCGTGGAATTTGTGGGTCGAAGGGCCCATTTCGATCCTGTATCACTAAGATATAAAAACAAAATTTCCGACATTTAGACAGAATGTACATGGAGAGCTGGTGGTGAGGCAGTAAAGGGAGAAATGAGAAGAGTGAAAGTGTAACTGTTCCAAACCCTTTTCTGTGACATTCTTGGCATACCAGAATTCAGCTTTATTTTCAGTTTTATTCACAGCTATTTAATCAAGCAAATTTAATCTGAGCTATTTTAAGGACAGTTTAGCATTAACATGAGAGACAGCAAAATTGGAAATTTGCACCTTTCATCAAGATCAAAACAAACCAAGTGTACTCTGAAGTGCTTGTAATACACAAAAATATCCCAAGATGTTTCAATGTTACTGGCAAGGTCATCATTTCTTACCCATTCTGAATTGTTCCTCTTGAACAAAACAGTTTGTGGTTCATTACAGAGTAGTTAAATGTCAATTATGTGTGCATTTGGAGTCATGTAGGGGGAAAAGGCAGATTTCTGCTGAGAGACACTACTGATGACAATATAGTATTTCCAGGTCACCATTGCTCATACCAACTTTTTAATTCCATGTTTATTTTGTTACCCAAGGTGTATCATGCTTCTGCCTCATCTGGATTCTGGGCTATAAGTGATTGGTCATGTAGGACTGAAATAGAAGAGGAAAAAAAAAATGCAAAAAGGAAGATTATGAAGTTTCTCTCGAACAGACGTCTGTTAATGACAGAATACATTAAAAGCCAGAAGCTGATATGCGTCTTAAGACACAAATGGAATCAGGAATTTAGGATCAAATGGTCTTCGATCAGTCATATTATCGTAAGGCAAAGTCGGCTCAAGGGACTATAAGGCCATCTGCTACTTTTATTTACCAGCTTGAAATCTCAAAATCTGTTATTGAGTAAGGAAGATGATATTAGGGCAAGAGACCAAAGACATGCTCAAATAGATAGGTTTGGCAAAGGATGTCTGCCGTACAGTTCAATTTGAGAAATTAATGCAGAGCCTGAGGGTGACGGAGATTCCAGAACTCTGGTTCTTGGGAGCTAAAGTCACCATTGCAAATTGTGGAGGGATGAAAATTTAGTATGATCAAGAGACCAGAATAATAGTTGCCAGATGTTGGTAAGTTAGAATACCTGAAAAAAAATCCAGAAAAAGGGTGTGGGAGCCATGGAGGGAGAGGGAAATAAGGATGAGAACTTTGGAAGTGAGATATTACACAATCAAGAATAAAGTAAAAAAATATATAGGTGTAATGGGCAACCAAGACTCAGGGCAGGTTAGGACACGGACAGCAGCCCGTACGTTTTGGAGGTGAAATATGGGAGGCCAGACAAATATTTATGGTGGAATAGTTGTTCCAAATGAAGTTAACAAAATAGTAAAAGAGCCAGAGCAGGAGCAGATAAGGATAATATAAATGGCAGTGGAAATAGTTGGACATGTGGCTGCAAGCTCACTTCAAATCCAGAACAATGTCTGGACTGCAATCAGTCTGCTCCATTCTCCACTCTAAGAGAATGGAGTTTGTGAGAAACTAAAGACAATGCCTTTGGTCTCAAGATTTAGTCGAATGAAATTTCTGCTCATCTGTTATAGGATAATCAGACAAGCAACTATGGTAACAGAGCCAGATGCCGTCAGCATGCTGAAGCCACTGCTAGAATTCTTAATGACATTATCATAAGGTAGTTCACAACTGGAGAAGATGGTTCATGCATGATTTCTTGCTAATGCATGATCCAAAAAGAAACCATTTGAGACCACAACCCAGCCATGAATGGATAGATAAGCTTATCAACTGTGCAGTCCCACCTTGCTAAACGATGGAGAAGTGGGTAAGAGGAGTGTTTGTGGAAAGGGGGAAGGGGGCAGATGATCGGACAGTCTGGTCAACCAAGTCAAAGGTTGTTAGCAGGTAGAGCAAGACAAGGATGGAGTGTTCACCGATGTCATAGCCACAGTTCAGAGTAATTCTGCAAAATGACCATGAGATTTGGAGAATCGGACTAGTAGTTCTGAGGTGGACAGCATGGATTCGGGAATGTAGCACGTGTTTGTGATCAGGAGTTTGCAGAATTGGTTGAAAGTGTGGCATTCCTATTAAAAGAGGGTAATGATGCAGGATAATTTAAGCAGGCTGGAGAAAGATAATCAGTGAACAAAGTAATTGGGGGGAAAGAGAGAAATAGGTGCGAGTCAAAGTGGGGCACAGGGAAGTAAATTGGGTGGGAGGTTACCTAAAATAACACCATTCAATGTTCATATGAATGGGTTATAAGCTACCCGTGGAATATGACATGCAGTTCCTCGAGTTAGCATGTGGCCTCACTCTGGCAATGGAGGAGGCCCCAGACAGAAAGGTCATAAAAAAAAAGATAAGGAGTAGGCCATTCGGCCCTTCGAGCTAGGACCGCCATTCAATATGATCATGGCTGATCATCCAAATTCAGTACCCCGTTCCTGCTTTTACCCCCATATTCCTTGATTCCTTTAGCCCCAAGAGCCAAATCCAATCCTCTTGAAAACATCCAGTGAATTGGCCTCCACTGCTATGTGTGTGTGCCCGCACATGTGCGTGTGTGAACGTGCAAGAACAAGTTTAATTTTTCAAACCTGATGTCTGGACATTCAACAAGGGGCGAGCCTAGTGTTAAACTAGCAATGCCTTACATTCCTACTTCTTGTAGTTTCACATTTAATTACTCTTTTCTCAATAAAATCTTTACCTCATTGACTGCAGCACTGCAGGCCCATCCATTGAGCGATTGAGCTGTGAAAACTTTGCAGGAAATTAGTTAGATCACATCACCACACTTTGGAACCAGTTTTATTTCTCCCTTTCTCCCCGCTCTGTTTTTCCTTGAGTGTTTCCTGAATATTATTTCAGACTGTCAGCATCATGCTTTCCCATAAACTCCTTTCTCTCTGTTGCTCCATATGGGGTATAGTATCACTGTGGCCATGTCACAGGCATCTGGTGTATGGGTTCAGTGACAAGTTTAGATCTCATAATGGCAGCTGGGAAACTTTAAATTCAAGTTAAATCAAGCTGCATCAGTAATAGAAACCCCAAAACTGCTAGATTAGCATAAACAGTAGTCACCTGCTTCACTAAATGTCCTGGAGAGAACCACATCTGCAAAACACTCTCATGCCTTTATGTAACAAAACCTAGACCCATTATCACAACATTTTCAGGAGTTTAGTTATAACGAGAAATTGGATAAGCTTGGATTGTTCCCAACAGAGTGCAGGAAGCTAAAAGGTGACCTTAATGGTTTATAAAATTATGAGGGGCATAGATAGGGTCGTTAGCCAGTGTCTTTCTCCAAGCATAGGAGAGTTTAAAACTAGACTAAAAGGTTTAAACTGAAAGGGGAAATATTTAAAGACGATCTGGGGTACACATTAATCCCACACAGAATGGTGGGTAAATGGAACGAGCTGCCAGAAGAGGTGGTAGATGCGGGTACAATCATAGCACTGAATAAGCATCTGGGCAGGCACACGGATAGTGGGATATGCACTAAATGCAGGGTAATGGGATTAGTGCAGACAGGCATCTCAGTTGGCATGGACAAATTGGGCCAAAGAACCGGTTTCCATGCTACACACCTCTAGGAGTCTATGATAATTGTCCTCTAATGGCCCTCTGAAACAGACTATTGAGCCACTAAATTCATGTGGATTGGAGCCAGGAAACAATTCTGACCACATCCTGAGACTCGCTTGCTACAACTTACATAAAACATAAAAGCTTCTGACTTTGGTGTGGGTTTTCAAAGACAAAGCATGTTAAAGCTTGTCAGCGGTTCATTCAAGCGGGCATTGCAAAGATTCTTTTGAAAAGTGGGTGTTTCAAAACTAAATACAGTAGAAATATTGGAATGCATCCAGTTGCAAATGATTAAACTGGCTAGGAATATTATCAAATGAGTACGAGTGTCTGATGGCACAAGTTGAGCCTGGGAGATGGCCATCATGGCTCTTTTCTTTAAACGATACAAAACAAAATAAACAGAAAATAAATAACATTTTGCTGTACTCTGATATAAGGCAGCAATTGAGTTAATTGCTATTGGCAGCAATATTCCAGAGACAATATGACAAAGTTCAAGGTTAATTTTATTATGGGGACATGCCTTAATTGAAAACAAAATCACTAATCAGAGATAGTAATGATCCTAAACTGTCCTGCAATTCATTGAATCCATTGAAAGGGGACCTGTGTTGTGCATTACCAATCAATTTCACCAACATATTTTAGGCTTATTACTGTGAAGTGGAGCGGAAATCAATGATTTTGGTTTTACTGCCCGACTGTCAATTCCTTAAATCACAAGCCAGAATTGGAGTCATTGATCATACAACAGCAAATGCAATGAACTTGAAGGAGCATAGCAGATGGGGTTAAGTTATTGCCCACATTGATTTTTTAATTAGCACACAATACAGAAAAATGCAGTGCATAAGTCTGTATGTTGCATGAGATACTGGTAATTCAATAAAGAACATTCAGAACAATTTTGATTACTTTTTTTTAAAAAACATTATGACCGATGGGTCAATGTTATAGAGGGAGAGGCTTTCTTTGTTTCTGCACTGTTGACCATTCCTGTAAAAAAACTTTTACGTGACCATTAATAAAATAGCAACATGCAGGTACTGTAATATACAGCACAAACTATAAATGGTACCTTCCACCAGAAATATAATAGATATCAAGCTATGCCTGCCTAACAAACATGAGAGCATTTCCACATGATGAATTTTTATAGTGACAGAAGGAAATTTACACCCATTGATTAGCTGGAGCAGTTGAGGAAGCAGGGAGGAGGAAAGACCTGTGTGCAGTTCAATCACGGCAATCACCATACATTGTCCGTTTCCGCTACAGCCAATTATCAAAATATTAATTACAGGAGCTCTTAGCACCACCCACCCTGGCTCCGAGGACAACAACACAATTTCAGCAACAGGGTGCATGCCAGCCCTCACCACCAAGAACATTCAGGCTGCCCATCTGGACATGCCAGATAACAAAATAACCACTCATTTCCTTCGCAACTGAACATTCAACACATGAACATTTTCAATCATAATCTATAACACATAGGTTGTTACAAAACAATCGTGGCTGAGCATCTGCCCTACCCCGGTGTGTGATACTTGTTTAGAGGGGGCGGGTTTAAAAACGCGATTTTAGACTAGGCTGTTCCAATCGAAATGTTCACCTAGTAAATCATTAACGAAAAATCGCTGAAAGACCCCGTCGCAAAAGGTATTGTTAGTTTTTATGGCCTTGTATAATATTTATAGTAGTTTAAAAATCACTCTCTAAACTCGCAACCTCTCGCAGCCCCAGGGTTTTATAAAGCAAACAATTAAAGGTAGGTACCTTATTTTTACATTAAATGGGGCTTCTTAAGAACCCTGTATATAAAGTTTTCTATAGCGAGTAGTTCATTTTGGGCTCTTTATATCCCGCAGGATTTTTCTGGGCACTTGAGGGCACAAATCCAGCGCAATGTGAACGTTGTAAACCAGCGCATTCACAGGAACCCACTAGAAAGCGGATTTAAATTGATTTTAATTTACAGCAAATGAACACTAAATTCCTTCCATTTGGCCTATAAATTGATGGTAATGAGATTTTAAAATCATGTTTTATTGTGAATTATTTGTGAATATTATTTGGACACTTGGGCTATTTAAAAATGTTAATCATTTATTAAGAAATGGATAGATGTTTAGACCTAGTAATTGAAGTTTGAAATTAGCTACAATTGGGTAACTAACTAATTATATGCTTTAATTTCAGGTCATCCAAGTAAGATTATTTTATATTTGTTTCAGAATGCTTCAATCTATGATAACTGAAAATTTCATTCAGTTCTCTTAATTTTTAATGAAGGTTATGGGCTTTTGACTGTCCACGATCACAGCTTTTTTGTTATGTCCATAGAAAATCAATAGGGAACAAGATGCTAATTTCCGAGTATGAAAATGGCCATAACTTTTTTATTACTTGAGATATGAAAGTGAATTAGGTGTCAAATTAAACTTATTGTTATGCTTTATCTGATGGGATAAATTGCAGACTTGATTTTTTAAATCTCAAAATTTTGTAACATTGCTACTTATTATAGCACGGACTAGAGAATTTACACAATAGCTACGAAACGTGTGGGTGGCTTAGTGTTACAGTCTTAGAGTTGCTGCCTCATAGCGCTAGTGACCCTGACGCTATGAGGAGTTTGTATGTTCTCCCCTATGACCGCATGGGTTTTCTCCGAGCGCTCCAATTTCATTCCACAGCGAGTGGCAATATTACAGGTACTAGACGGTGGGCTGCACACCAAGACAGATTTTGATTGTAATCTACTTTACCATGCATAATGACAATAAACTTAACTACCCTTGTGGCATATAATGAAGATATGCATGTAAATTTCCAGCGACTTTTCTATCTCTTCATTCCACCAATTTTAGCCGTGACCCACGGCTAAAAAGGCAGTTGCATCAATTACTAAACCACAAGAAGGACAAGGTGAAGTTGGTGATAAAGTTATCTTCAGAATCAAGCCCATTTACACGTTCCTGCACAGACCATTTGAACCGGATTGTTCTGGTCAATTAGCCCTCAACTCATCCTTGAAACACTTGCTTTCTTGGATGAATTATGGTTGGCAGGGGTGATGAAACAGTTTAAAATAGATGGAAGACACCCCTTTCACCGCAATGACTTATCCATCAAGGGTATTCAGCTCGTGGAACTCGGACCGCGTGAGTTATACGCCGAAACGGGCATTTGATAAAAGATTGTGTTTGCAAGTTTTACACAGATATCAGTAACAATGGAGACTTTAGTGGCAAGATCAAGAAAACTTTATTTCCATCGAGTGCACAGTAATCGCATTAGAACTGGTACTTGTGCAAAACCGCAAAGGGGTTATTCTAAGCAGGAGTTTCACACAACCTTTAACATTTGTTCACTAGAAAAATAGGGTGGAAGGCATTTAAAAGGAGAAAAGGTTTTAAAAGGAGAATAATAGTTACAGGTTGAAGTTTACTCAACAGCTTTAGAATTCCAGCCAATTGGTGGTTAGAGGGCATTCTATCACTCCTGGCATAGGCTTGTGATAAGATCAAGCAATGACCCATTTAGAGTACTTAATTAATCTCTGCCCTTTTATTCACTGCTTTAGTAGGACATGCCAATGGAAAGTCCCTACCGCCTACACCTTGCCCCATCCTCCCTCTTAGAGAGAGTACAGTGTGGAAACAGGCCCTTTGGCCCAACCTGTCCACATCGACCAACATGTTCCTTCTACCCTAATCCCACTTGCCTGCATTTGGGCTCATACCCCTCCACACCTGTCCAAACGTTGCAATCGACCCTACCTCAACTACCTGACGCAGTTCGTTCCATACACCCACCACCCCTTGTGTGAACCCTCAACAGCCAAAATGATGATTGAGGCCATGTCAGAACATTTCCCACATTATTAGAGACCATCATGGACTACTTTATAATCAAGAGGGGATGGGGAAATAGAAACAACTAACACTGGAATAATCAACAAACAGCTCCACTCCTGATTTTACAACTGAAGGACGTCATCATGGGTCAAATAAAATTGTAACTGTAGTAGGCTATGCCCTCTGGTTTTGTAGTACTGAATGTACAGAGCAATAGCTCTCAAGCAAAACTCATTGGATTTGCAGCCCACTATCAAATGTTAGTAACAAGTATTGTTGCAAAAGATTAGCATTGCTTCCATAATGTAAACAATTGCAGATTCTTTCACATAACCTTCAATTTGAGACCATTAAATAATTCAGACCTTCATTACTGCACGGTATTTTTCCTATTCTGAATGTACAGAATAATCATAGCATTACATCAAAAGTCAGCAGGAGAAAGTTCAATTTTTGTTGGAGGCAAAACAAAAAGCCTCTGGGTGAGGTTTAATTGCACACCACTCACATCCACAAACCCAAATCTTTTATTGAAACAAATTACTATAATCCCCTCACTTGATGAGCACAGGCATTGATTTATAATGTAGCACCATAAACCTGCTGCAAACACGGCCCAAATTTAAAAGCTCCTTCCTCCAATGGTTTTCCGTGCAGGTCTCCAAAAGGGCATTTTTGAGGAGGGAAAAACATAGTTTCTCTTGCATTCACTTGGGTTTTAAAGATAAAAATACCTTTTGGTTTTAAAGATAAAAATACCTTTTGGTTGTAAGAAAATATACTCATGCATAATAGATAGTTTGACTTCCACCACAGCACCAATTAAGGAATTAGAACTGGGCAAGTGTCCTAGCTCTCTGCAAGTCTAATTTGTTTTACCACTGATTATTTAATGATGTGCTCTTTCTGCTAGAGTGCAAGGGAAAAAATTGCTGCCAATAACAAATTACTTGGACAAATGCAGGAGACTTAGTTGGATAGAATGTAAGCAAAGCATATCAAATATAAACCAATGCTGATCAGCGCAGTGTTTGAGAAGATGGCTCAACACCACTTTCTCGACAGTAGTTCGAAATGGGCAATAACGCTTACCTTCCATGTCAACATCATGCACACACTGTTGATGAATAATTAACGATCTACATTATTCTACATTTAGTTCAGACTTTTCGATACAGGAGTTCACTTAACATGATATCTCTGCTGTCTGTAAAAGGGTTGGGGAAGAAGTCTTAGATTAAATTTGAAAATGGGTATTCAAAACAAAACTATATTTTTAAATCAACGGAGGTAGAAACTCAAGATTTTTTACTCTATACATGTAGGCCTTTCTTAGTGCCGTTCTTATTCATTAATCTAGGTCTACAGCACTACATGACATGTTTCAACACTTTACACACGAGAACCACAAGTAGTGCATTTGGCACCTCAAGCGTTCCCCACCACTTAATAAAATCATTGCTGATCTGCCCCAAGCCAATCATTGCTGATCTGCCCCTCCTCCTTTGTGACAGTCCGCCATAACATTCAATTCTCCGATCTTTCGAAGTTTATTCTACCTCCTCTTTAGATACCTCCGTGGCCTAGTCTCCACGATGCTGCGTTGTAGAAAATTCCAGAGATTCACTGCACTGAGAGAAAAAAAAAATTCATTTCATTTTTAATTGACTGGCCTTTTTTCTTGCAACTTAGACCCTTTATCCACGACTTCTACTTCTGCAAATAATTCACCATCTATCCTGTCGTGTCCCCATAAGGATCTGGCATGTTTCAATAAGATCACATTTCATTCTTCTAAACTTCAAAGCATATAGATTTAAATTTTAGTTGCATGTTAGAAGACATCCTTCCCATCTGAGGAATTGTCCCAGTGAATCGGTTCTGGATAACTTTTAAGTAAAAGTTCCAAAACTGTATGCTATACACCAGATTTGCCTCACTAATACTCTGAACATTTGTAACAATACTTTTCTATTTTTAAACTTCAACACATTGCAATAAAAGATAAAAAAATCAATTTGCCTCCTTAAGGGCCTGTCCCACTTTCAAGACTTAATTTTTTCTTCCTGACCATTTTATTTTAACTCGTGGGCATTTTTAATCGGGCTGGAAAAAACGTCCCGACTTACCCGATGCCACGAGTACCTACGCTGGCATAACAAGCCGCTACGATATATCTACAAACTCCTACGGACTGGTTACGAACATTCTGCGATTTTGAATCAGGGGTAAACTCAGGAGAATTTGTGAATTACCTTGTGAAAGTGGGACAGGCCCTTTAGTTACTTGCTGCACCAGCACATCAACATTTTTGTTTCATGCAGAAGAACACGTATTCTGTACTCCACTCAACAGCAAACTCTCTCCATTTGGATAACCCGCCTTAGGGTCACAAACCTAAAATGTTGAGTTTTTATTTTCATCCCGAGGATTCACGCACGACCTGCTGAACTTTTTTTCTCACCAGATTTCCAGCATTTGTATTTATTTACTTTTGAATTTTTGAAATTCCATAAACGTCAAACCTGCTGTATTGGCGTTATGCTCGAAAACCTTGGATTAAGCCTGAAATGTAGCTTGCCGACCAACATGTTTATTCTACCATTTACTAAAGCCTACGTCAATCTAGGAAGTAAATTCTGAAGCTCCAGAAACGATTTGGAGGAGTGTTCGAAGATTAAACACTACTTTATGACCAAATTAGGCACAACAGACCAAGGTATTTATCTGTTATATACAAACCAGACTCGGGGGCGATTGGATTGTGACATAAAATAAATTAAAGGCTAGACGGTACTGAGGTGAGCCATTTAATGCGTTAACTGGAAAACATGCTTTTAAGTTCGATAGGGGCAGGCCTAGGCTAACAAACATAACCTCTCAGATTGTCTCTCAGCATATGTGGTGCCGATTCACCGAATTCCTTTAAAAAGTTGGTCCTACTTAATTTTGTGGGAACAAAGACCAGTGCCCATGCAATTTCCTGGACTATCCTCATCACCCTAAGTAGATGCAGAAGAAATTTCCACAATTCACTGGTAATTACATGGTAAATGGTAAGGAATTGAAGAATGTAGGTGAACAGAGGGATCTGGGAATAACTGTGCACAGTTCCCTGTAAGTGGAATCTCATGTAGATAGGGTGGTAAAGAAAGCTTTTGGTGTGCTGGCCTTTATAAATCAGAGCATTGAGTATAGAAGTTGGGATGTAATGTTAAAATTGTACAAGGCATTGGTGAGGCCAATTCTGGAGTATGGTGTACAATTTTGGTCGCCTAATTATAGGAAGGATGTCAACAAAATAGAGAGAGAGTACAGAGGAGATTTACTAGAATGTTGCCTGGGTTTCAGCAACTAAGTTACAGAGAAAGGTTGAACAAGTTAGGTCTTTATTCTTTGGAGCGCAGAAGGTTAAGGGGGGACTTGATAGAGGTTTTTAAAATGATGAGAGGGATAGACAGAGTTGACGTGGAAAAGCTTTTCCCACTGAGAGTAGGGAAGATTCAAACAAGGGGACATGACATGAGAATTAAGGGACTGAAGTTTAGGGGTAACATGAGGGGGAACTTCTTTACTCAGAGAGTGGTAGCTCTGTGGAATGAGCTTCCAGTGAAGGTGGTGGAGGCAGGTTCGTTTTTATCATTTAAAAATAAATTGGATAGTTATATGGATGGGAAGGGAATGGAGGGTTATGGTCTGAGCGCAGGTATATGGGACTAGGGGAGATTATGTGTTCGGCACGGACTAGAAGGGTCGAGATGGCCTGTTTCCGTACTGTAATTGTTATATGGTTATATGGTAACGTTATATTTTAATCTGATGACCTTAACTTAATGACCCTAAAAGGAATCTGTTCTTTGCAACACTGTATAAACAGATATTGTGTGTATAATGTAACTATTCAGTTGTAGAAGCAAAGTTGACATTCACTGGTGGCCTTAAAGGCCAAACATGAAGTAGAGGAATAAAGATCTACAGGACAGGCACACAAGGAATAGGATGTAATGACCTCTGCCGTATTAAAATATATTGTTTGGGGAAAAAATCTTTCTGCACTCAATGTAAATCATTATGAAAGTTCATGATAAACACCCATAAATGTAACTGAAAAGTCAAAACACGGCAGGTGCTTAACCAAAGCTTCTCATCCATAGCTGGCAGGCATATTCAACTGAATATTCAACTGAACAGTTTACATTATTCACATATTGCCCACATTTCCCTCACTTCTGCTCTTACCCCTCACTGCTACGTCAGATCAAGGATAGGGTTTCCATTTCACCTTACCAATCCCTCTGTTGCGGCACCTAGTGGTAGCTTGGGGCATCACAAACCCTCGCTATTGGCTGGCACGGTCACGTGATCGCGAGAGTGTTTTCGCGGATTTTGTATAGCATTCATTCAAACTCCACCCTGTTAGAAGAAGCTTTGTATTTTTGGCTGTTATAAACGCGGTTGAGTAAATCGCTTTATTATCGTTTAAAATAAAGAATCTTACTTTATGCAATCGACTCGACTCGCCAAAGTGGTGACCCCGACAGTCCGATCGTTTATTCGGACTTCGATCATGCAAGCCGCCGCTATCCCCCACGTCCATCTTCCCCAGCAAAACGCCGTGGGCCTGAAACTGCCCGTTTTCTGGGTGGAGCAGCCTCAAGTTTGGTTCACCCACAATGAGGCCCAAATCCAACTTAGAAATATTGCCGCGGATGCCACCCGATATTTCTACGTGATCGGGGCGCTTAGCCAAGAGACGGCCACACGGTTGCTGCCCTACCTGCAGGAGCCTCCAGCAATCGGCTAGGACGAGGGGCTCAAGGCGCTGCTGCTCCGCACTTTTGGGCCCAGCTGCTGCGATCACGTCGCCTGCCTGCTCCATATGGACGGCCTCGGCGGTCGGAAGCCGTCCACGCTCATGAGCGAGACGCTCACGCTAACGAACGGCCACCGACCTTGCTTGCTGTTCGAGCAGGCCTTCCTGGTGCAGATGCCCGATGACATCCGCCTGCTCCTCGTTGAGTCTGACTTCGCCGACCCCCTGCAGCTCGCCGAACAGGCCGACGAACTGTGGCTCGCCAAGCAGCAGCAGCCTCGCAGAGACGTCCAACCCTCCGATGCCTTCGCTGCGGCCGCCCGTCGGAGACCGTGGTAAGCGGCAGTGCTGCTACTACCACCAACGCTGGGGTGCTGAGGCCCGACGATGCCGCGCCCCCTGCTCGTTTGCGGGAAATGCCTCGGCCGATCAGTAGAGGCTTTCGCGATCGGCCTGAATCACCGCCTCTACATTCGGGATCGCCATTCCGAACTTCGTTTCCTCGAGGACACCGGGGCCGTCGTGAGCATCCTCCCCCGGACTGGACACCCGTGCCGGTAAGCGAGGCCCCATCCTGACCGCCGTCAACAGTAGCACCATCCGCACGTAGGGCACGCAGACTCTTTCCCTCATCTTTGACTCCCGCCCGTATTCCTGAACTTTTACCGTCACGGACATGGCCCAACCATTGCTGGGCGCCAATTTCCTCCGGGCCTTTTCGCTATTGGTGGACGGGCGGGGCAGGCGCCTCGTTCTAACGTTGTTCCCCAGGACCACAACCTCGCGGTGCCTCTCAGCCCACAGCTGAGCATAGTGGCCGATGGAGATGGCCCGTATGCCTCCTTGCTCGCCGAAATCCCGGGACTTCTCACCCCCCATTTTTGAGCGACCACCCTTAAGCACAGGGAGGTGCACCATATTCCCACCGCGGGCCCCCCCCACTGCATGCACGGGCGCGCAGGCTCCCGCCTGACCAACTGCTGATTGCTAAAGAGGAGTTCAGACAGATGGAGGACATGGGAATCGTGTGGCGCTCTGATAGCCCGTAGGCATCCCCATTGCACATGGTACCGAAAGCATCTCAGGGGTGGTGACCATGCGGGGCTTAAGCGCTTAAATGCTGTTACAACTGCGGACCGCTACCCTGCCCATCTGGAGGGCGCCACTTTTTTTTCCCCTCAAGGTGGACCTGGTAAGCAGCTACCACTAGATTCCCGTTCACCCCAACGACGTGCCTAAGACCGCCACCATCACCCCGTTTGGCCTTTTCAAGAGGCTGTGCATGCCGTTTGGATTAAAGAAGGCCGCGCAGGCTTTCCAACGGCTCATGGACATGGTGGGTCTGGGGTTAGAGTTCATTTTCATCTACCTAGACGACATTCTGGTCGCCAGCTGCTCCCAACAGGAACACTACACACACCAACGGGCGCTGTTCCAGCGGCTCCAGGACCACAGACTGGTAATCAACCCCGCCAAGTGCCAGTTTGGCCTGCGCTCCATTTCATTCCTGGGGCATCATGTCACCTCGCAGGGCGCGGCCCCGCTGCCCACTAAAGTGGAGGCCATTCGGCAGTTCCCTCGGCCGCTCACTGTCAAGGGGCTGCAGGGGTTTGTCGGCATGGTGAACTTTTACTATTGCTTCATGCCAGCTGCAGGATTATGCGCCCTCCGTTTCAGTACCTCGCCGGTAAACCACAGGACCTAGTCTGGACTGACGAGGCTGTGGCTACGTTCGATGGTGCGAAGGAGGCGTTGGCCAAAGCCACCCTGCTGGTGCACCCGCAGGCCACTGCCTCGACTGCCCTCATAGTGGAAGCCTCTGATACGGCTGTTGGAGGGGTGCTCGAGCAGCTCATCGACGGCCGCTGGCAGCTGCTGGCCTATTTCAGCCGACATCTGAGGCCCCCGGAGCGCAGCTACAGCGCCTTCGACCTGGCTGTCTGGAATGTTCGGTATTTTCTGGAGGGCATGCCGTTCACGGCCTTTACTGACCCAAAGCCCGACATATGCCTTAGCCAAGGTGTCCCCCCTGGTCTGCGGCACCTGCCGATCGTGTCTGAATTCACCACGGACGTTCAGCACGTGGTCGGTAAGCTCAACCTGGTTGCTGATGCTCCGTCTCGCCCTGCTCTCAAGGCTGTGATGGCTGGGGACCCCGGCGTGGAATATGCGGGGCTAGCCGAGGCTCAACGTGCGGGTGGTGAGAAGGACAATTACAGGATGGCCACTTCCGGGTTGCGGTTGGCCGACGTCCCTTTCGGCTCAATAGGAGAGTCGGTCGTTTGTGATATGTCCACCGGGAGACCACGCCCAATTGTCCCCGTGGGTTTCCGACACCATCCATGGCCTGACCCACCCTTCCATCCCAGGCGACTTCTGCGCTGGTGGCGGAGAAATTAGTCTAGCAGGTCGTTCTTCAGCAGGTCACGTCTTGGGCCAGAGCCTGCATTCCCTGCCAGACATCGAAGGTCCAGCACCGATACAAGATTTTGTGGTTCCCTCTGGCCGTTTCCTGCACATCCACGTGGATTTGGTGGGTCCACTGCCACCATCTCACGGTGCCACGCATCCACTCACCTTCATGGATCGTTTTACGAGGTGGCCCGAGGCTATTTCGCTGACTGACACCTCCGCCTCATCTTGTCCTCGGGATCTCTCGGCCCATTGGATTACTCGTTTCGGGGTGCCTGCAGATATTTCCACCGACCGGGGGGGCCTGTTTACTTCTGCTTTGTGGGCGGCTCTGGAGCAGCTGTATGGGGCACAGTTGCACCACACCACCGCCTATCACCCTCGGGCCAACGGGTTAGTGGAACGTTTCCACCTGCATCTGAAATTGGCGCTGAAGGCATGGCTCACTGGTCCGGACTGGGTCGACCAGTTGCCTTGGGTGTTGTTGGGCCTCCGTATGGCCCCTAAAGCGGACCTGGACACGTCGTCCGCTGAGCTGGTGTACGGCTCTTCGTTGCGTGTACCCGGGGATTTCCTTCCTACGGCTCGGGGGCAGCCGGAGCCTGCCTCGACCATTCTGGTGAGTCTTTGGGAGAAAGCGAGCGGCCTGGCTCCTGTTCCCACCCCGCCGGAACTTAAAACTGCCTATTTGTATTCCTCCGCAGGGACTAGCACCGGTCACCGCTGCAGCAGATTTATGAGGGTCCTTTCCGGGAGTTGCACCCCAGCGTCACGACTTTCCTGTTGGATGTTGGGGGCAAGGAGGAGATCATCTCAGTCGCTCGCCTCAAGCCCGCCCACCTGGCTGTCGATAGCCCAGTGGTGGTGGCTCAACCCCGGCGTAGGGGCCGTCCGCTGGTCGTTCTGGTGACACCCGTTGTGCCCGTTTCCTCTTCACCAGTTGTGCCCATTTCCCCTGCACCGTTACCTGGCTCTGTTTCGACAGTCCCACTTGTATCGTCCGTCCCGTCCCTCGTTTCCACTCGATCCATACCTCGGGTTCTGGGAGGGGGGGGGGGGGGGGGGGGGGGGGGGTCCTGTAGCGGCACCTAGTGGTAGCTTGGGGCATCACGAACCCTCGCTATTGGCTGGCACGGTCACGTGATCGCGGGAGTGTTTTCGCGGGTTTTTGCATATCATTCATTCAAACCCTGTTAGTAGCAATGTTACAAAATTTTGAGATTTTAAAAAACAAGACTGTAATTTATCCCATCAGATAAAGCATAAAAATAAGTTTAATTTGACACCTAATTCACTTTCATATCTTCAGCATTAAAAATGTTATGGCCATTTTCATACTCGGAAATTAGCATCTTGTTCCCTATTGCTTTTTCATTGACTTAACACAAAAGCTGTGATCGAGAACAGTCAAAAGCCCATAACTGAAAGAAATTTCAGTTATTATAAATTGAAGCATTCTGAAACAAATACGAATCAATCTTACTTAGATTACTTGAAATTAAAGCATATAATTAGTTAGTTACCTAATTGTAGCTAATTACAAAATTCAATTACTAGATCTAAACATCTATCCATATCTTAAGAACAGATTAACATTTTTAAATAGCCTAAGTGTCCAAATAACATTCACACAAGAATTCACAATATAACATAATTTGTAAATCTCATTGTCATGGGTTTATAGGCCAAATGGAAGGAATTTAATGTTTAATACCTGTAAATTAATGGCCATTTAAATCAGCTTGCGAGTGGGTTTTTCTGGAACGTTATCAATTGGAATGTTGCGGTTGTGGTGGATTTAAACCGTTTCGCTACTTAAAATGTGAATTAAATGCATCTTAAGAAACACTTTTATACATAAAAATAAACTAGTTTCTTTTACCTGTCCCCAACGTAAAATCCGTCCCCGTTGTCGGCATTAGAAGCTGATTTTAAAATCACTCCAGCTAATAACTTGTTGGGCGATTTTTTAATAAAGTAAATAAATAAATAAATAAAACTGCCGTCGGAACGATTCCTCAGCCAAAACCTGCACTCCAACAAAATATAATCCAGGACCAGGAGTGAGAAAACCACGTTTTAACCCGCCCCCCCCCCAAACGCGGCAAAATCACGCACACGGCCAGTGGCAGAATTGCGGCGCCGCTGAAGGTAAGTATTGTAACATACCTACTGTTAGAAGGATCTTCGTATTTTTGGCTGTTCTAAACGGCAATGTTATGAGATTTAAGCAGAAGTTCCTCTCAATCATATTTTCAAACTTCAGTGGATATACCATATACTCCCAGTCAGCCTTTGACTTCTAATCAATCAGGTTTGGTAGTGAAGTTGGACTAGTTTGCTGTGGAATGGATGCTCACATTAAGGATGAAGTCATGTCTGTCAAAGTGTTTCATTCAGTGGGTGCTGATAGCCATTTTCTTCTTGCTAGGATCACCTCCTTTTCTGGCTAATAGGGCGAATCATTGGATGTTTGAACCTCGGATGGCTTTAACACTGCCAAAATATATATATATTACTTGGCCAATAGGGCCGTTTCTTTTATCCTTGAGGAGAAGGGCAATCCAAGAACACATGGTTTATGCAGTTAATTATGTTTTTATCTCCTGCTCATGGTCAAACCTCTCCTGGAGTTTTCTGGTGAAACAAAGAGACTCCGCATGGGCATAATCAAAGCAGATGTAGGCAGCCTTGATGCTGTTTGGGGGTTAATCAGGTTGTCTGTGCGATTCTGTCCGCGAAAAGATTGCATTCCATGGGCCTTGAGATTTTTCAACAATATTTCTGCAGTAATACTCTGATGCAGTCATTCTTTTTATGAAAATTGCATCATAGTATTGCTGCAGAAATAATGTTGTTGAAAGTCTCAAGAACCGTGGAATACAAACTTAGCCAATCAATTCCACCCATGCCTCCACCACTTTTCCACCTTTCTCCCTCTCTACTACAATCAGTCTGAAAGAAGGTCCCCACCAAAAATGTTGCCTATCCATGTTCTCCAATAATGACACCAAATCCACTGGTTTACAAACAAAAAAAATCTATTGATTTTTTTGTAAACCTGCATCTGCAGTTACATAGATACATACATAGATACATAGACAATAGGTGCAGGACTGGGCCATTCAATGTGATCATGGCTGATCATCCACAATCAGTACCCCGTTCCTGTCTTCTCCCCCTATCTCTGGATTCCACTAGCCCTAAGAGCTCTATCCAACTCTTTTGAATGCATCCAGTGAATCGGCCTCCATTATCTTCCGAGGCAAAGAATTCCACTAAATCACAACTGTGTGAAAAAGTTTTTCCTCATCTCAGTTCTAAATGGCCTACCCCTTATTCTCAAACTATGGAACTTAAACTGTTCCTTGTATACTCTAAGAATCTTACATACTTAAATACAATTGTTACTCATTATTCTAACTGCCAAATACAAACCCAACCAGTTTAATAACCATATAACCATATAACAATTATACAAACTTAAAGCACAAGGCATTGGGGGTTCAGTATTGATGTGGATAGAGAACTGGCTGGCAAACAGGAAGCAAAGAGTAGGAGTAAACGGGTCCTTTTCACAATGGCAGGCAGTGACTAGTGGGGTACCCCAAGGCTCAGTACTGGGACCCCAGCTATTTACAATATATTAATGATCTGGATGAGGGAATTGAAGGCAATATCTCCAAGTTTGCGGATGACACTAAGCTGGGGGGCAGTGTTAGCTGTGAGGAGGATGCTAGGAGACTGCAGGGTGACTTGGATAGGCTGGGTGAGTGGGCAAATGTTTGGCAGATGCAGTATAATGTGGATAAATGTGAGGTTATCCATTTTGGTGGCAAAAACAGGAAAGCAGACTATTATCTAAATGGTGGCCGATTGGGAAAGGGGGAGATGCAGCGAGACCTGGGTGTCATGGTACACCAGTCATTGAAGGTAGGCATGCAGGTGCAGCAGGCAGTAAAGAAAGCGAATGGTATGTTAGCTTTCATTGCAAAAGGATTTGAGTATAGGAGCAGAGAGGTTCTACTGCAGTTGTACAGGGTATTGGTGAGACCACACCTGGAGTATTGTGTACAGTTTTGGTCTCCAAATCTGAGGAAGGACATTATTGCCATAGAGGGAGTGCAGAGACGGTTCACCAGACTGATTCCTGGGATGTCAGGACTGTCTTATGAAGAAAGACTGGATAGACTTGGTTTATACTCTCTAGAATTTAGAAGATTGAGAGGGGATCTTATAGAAACTTACAAAATTCTTAAGGGGTTGGACAGGCTAGATGCAGGAAGATTGTTCCCGATGTTAGGGAAGTCCAGGACAAGGGGTCACAGCTTAAGGATAAAGGGGAAATCCTTTAAAAACCGAGATGAGAAGAACTTTTTTCACGCAGAGAGTGGTGAATCTCTGGAACTCTCTGCCACAGAGGGTAGTTGAGGCCAGTTCATTGGCTATATTTAAGAGGGAGTTAGATGTGGCCCTTGTGGCTAAGGGGATCAGGGGGTATGGAGAGAAGGCAGGTACGGGATACTGAGTTGGATGATCAGCCATGATCATATTGAATGGCGGTGCAGGCTCGAAGGGCCGAATGGCCTACTCCTGCACCTAATTTCTATGTTTCCATGTTTCTAATTACAGCACGGAAACAGGCCATCTCGGCCCTACAAGTCCATGCCGAACAAATTTTTTTTCCCCCTTAGTCCCACCTGCCTGCACTCGTACCATAACCCTCCATTCCCTTCTCATCCATATGCCTATCCAATTTATTTTTAAATGATACCAATTAACCTGCCTCCACCACTTCCACTGGGAGCTCATTCCACACCGCCACCACTCTCTGCGTAAAGAAGTTCCCCCTCATATTACCCCTAAACTTCTGTCCCTTAATTTTGAAGTCATGTCCTCTTGTTTGAATCTTCCCTATTCTCAAAGGGAAAAGCTTGTCCACATCAACTCGGTCTATCCCTCTCATCATTTTAAAGACCTCTATCAGGTCCCCCCTTAACCTTCTGTGCTCCAGAGAATAAAGACCTAACTTATTCAACCTATCTCTGTAACTTAGTAATCTCTCTTGATAAAACAATCCTCTCATCTCAGGAATTAGCCTGGCAAACTTTCTATGGGGACAAAAACAATGTGCAGTAGTGGACTCACCAGTACCCTGCAAAACTGTAGCAAAACTTCCCTATTTATAAACTTTAATCCCTTTGTAATAAAGGCCAATTGGCCATTTGCCATGTTATACCTCCCAACTTCTTGTGATTCATACACAGGAACATCAGGATCTCTCTGTACTTCACTCATCCAGTCTCTCTCCAAGCAGATAAAATTCTGCCTTTTTATTCAAGTTCAGGACCTCACACCTCCCCATATTAAATTATGTTTCCACCTACTCAACCAACTTCCTGTTGCAGAGTCACTCTATCATCATCTACTTTGCACTTCAACTTATTTTTGTCTGATCCATTAACTTAGAAACTTTACATTCTCTTCAAAGATCTGGTTAAATTTAAGACTGTGCAAATCATGTACAAAGCAAGAAATAATTTACTTCCAAGAAATATACAAAAACTGTTTATGGAAAGACAGGGTGGGTATAATTTGAGAGGGGAACATAATTTAAAAAAATTCAATGTCAGAACAACTCTTAAAAGTATGTGCATAGCAATCTGTGGTGTGAATTTGTGGAATGGTCTGGAACAGGAGATAAAACTTAGCACAAGCGTAATTCAGTTTAAAAAGATATACAAAAAACACTTGTTTAAAAGGATATTGGGATGAGGATAGGTGATTACGAGTGGGATATTTGTTATACTCATTGTATTGGGAAGGGTGATTATAGAGTGATGGGTTGTATATGACTAAGATACTGTATAGTATAGGAGGGATTTTTCTTTTCTTTTTTTCTTTTTTGTATGGCTTTGTAAATATTTGATTAGTGTATATATGTAAATAATTTGGTGTACATATAGTGGCTGGTGTACATATAGCTGCTAAATTTGTATAAGATAACTAGAACAAGTGCAGACCCGTTGGGTCTGTTCCCCCAACGATCGGTTGCGGGGGGGGGGAGGCGGCATTCAGCGTCACACACACTAACTATCCCCCCCCCACACTCACGCTAATTGCCGTGTAGGGGGGGGGGGGGGTTTAGGGGAGGGGGAGGGGGTAGGGGAGGGGGAGGGGGAGGGAGAGGGGGGAGGGGGAGGGGGAGGGGGAGGGGGACTCACAGGGGGGAGAACCCACATTATGGGTACTCACAGCTGTGGAGACATTTGTTCAGTGTCATTCAGAGCTCTGATTGAGGCACACCACTTGCAGAGACTGATTGAGGCACACCACTTCCAATACAGAGGCTACACTGCCAATACAGAGGCTACACTGCAAGATGCAAATTAAAATAAAATAAATAAATAAAGTATAAATGGCAAACAATTGAGGGCCAAAGTTTAATTCCTGGGATGCTTCACTTGCTACCCCATTATAACCAAAGATGAAATATTTATTCCAGCTTTATTTTCTATATAACAACCTATTTTCAATCCATGAAGTCTTTCTTGGCCTTGCCTGCTGCTTCCATGGTTTGGGCATATGCACCGATGACTGTGGTATACTAATTTTACATTAGAGCGAGCAGAAGAGCACAAGATGTTCACTTCCATTCACCAAGACTAACAAAATGCTTGACTGCAAAAGCCATCCCACACCTGCCCACAAGAAGCCAAACACACAAAAGGACACAAAGTGCAGGAGTAACTTAGCAGGTCAGGCAGCATCCCTGGAGAATATGGATACATTATGTTTCCAGTCAGGACACTTCGTCAGCCTGACTTTGGGGTGGGGTGCAGAGAAGGAAAGAAAGCTGGGAGAGAGGAAAGGCAAGACAAAGCGACGCAGGTAAAGCCATACCAACAGCCTGGTTCTTCGAGCTGCCCTTCTCCTGCCCATAGTTCCTCACTCCGGGTAGCAAATGCAACAAATTATCAAAATTTCCTGGGTTATGAACGCAAAGCAGAATTCAGCTCCACTGTTACTGCAATGTCATCAGATTCCTATCTGTGGTGCCCTCCATAATGTTTGGGACAAAGACCCATCATTTATTTATTTGCCTCAGTACTACAATTTGAGATTTGTAATAGAAAGAAATTCATATTTGGTTAAAGTGCACATTGTCAGATTTTATTAAAGGGTATTTTTATACATTTTGGTTTCACCATGTAGAAATTACAGTTGTGTTTATACATAGTCCCCCCATTTCAGGGCACCATAATGTTTGGGACTTTTGGCTTCACAGGTGTTTGTAATTCCTCTGGTGTGTTTAATTGCCTCCTTAATGCAGGTATAAAAGAGCTCTCAGCACCTAGTCCTTCCATCACCTTTGGAAACTTTTATTGCTGTTTATCAACATGAAGACCAAAGTTGTGCCAATGAAAGTCAAAGAAGCTATTATGAGACTGAGAAACATGAATAAAACTGTTAGAGACATCAGCCACACCTTAGGCTTAATCAACTGTTTGGAACATCATTAAGAAGAAAGAGCATTGGTGAGCTTACTAATCGCAAAGGGACTGGCAGGCCAAGGAAGACCTCCCCAGCTGATGACAGAAGAATTCTCTCTATAATAATGAAAAATCACCAAACACCTGTCCGGCAGATCAGAAACACTCTTCAGGAGTCGGGTGTGGATTTGTCAATGACCACTGTCCACAGAAGACTTCATGAACAGAAATACAGAGGCTACACTGCAAGATGCAAATCACTGGTAAGCTACAAAAATAGGATGGCCAGGTTACAGTTAGTCAAGAAGTACTTGAAAAAGCAACCATAGTGCTGGAAAAAGGTCTTGTGTACAGATGAGACAAAGATTAATATATCAGAGTGATGGCAAGAGCAAAGTATAGAGGAGAGAAGGAACTGCCCAAGATCCAAAACATACCACCTCATCTGTGAAACACAGTGGTGGGGGTGTTATGGCCTGGGCATGTATGACTGCTGATGGTATTGGATCACTGATCTACATTAATGATACAACTGCTGATGGTTGTAGCACATTGAATTCTGAAGTGTTTAGACACATCCTATCTGCTCAAGTTCAAACAAATGCCTCAAAACTCATTAGTCTGCAGTTCATTCTACAGCAAGATAATGATCCCAAACATTGCTGCAACAAAGGAGTTTTTCAAAGCTAAAAAAATGGTAAATTCTTGAGTGGCCAAGTCAATCACCCGATCTGAACCCAATTGAGCATGCCCTTTATAAGCTGAAGTGAAAACTGAAGGGAACTAGCTCCCAAAGCAAGCATAAGCGAAATATAGCTGCAGTACAGGCCTGGCAGAGCATCACCAGCACATTTACCAGCTCATTTATTAATTTAAAAAAATGAATAATGAAACTAAATGTGGGATCAACGTGACTGAGCTTGTTAATCGGTTGAAGAAATAATAATGGTGGGTAATAGGTGCTTTCTTTGCCAGCCAATGAACAAATAAAATAAATGTGACAGGACTCGCACATGAATAATATGTGAGGTACCGGTGACAGCAAGTAAAGAGGCAAAATTCTGTTTCATTTTGGTTGGTGACTTTAATGAATATTACAATGCTAGCTGCCCATGTTTCTCCATTTGATAAGTTCAGGTTTGTTATGTATATACACGTGGCCTAATCCACCAACTTGAAGCAGTCTCGTAACCGTTTCATTGACGAGCACTTCAGCCTCCGTCTATGGGCAAGAAGCAGCATAGTCAGAGAAAAGTGAAGGCAAGGCGCAGAACAAAATGTGTTCTTGATGATGGTATAGTAATGGTCAAGAGTGCTGGATCCTCTGGTGTTGACGGTAACTTGGCAGATACCTCTTCAAAAATAAGTGCTGGAGTAACTCTGTGCCCTGCTGAGTTACTCCAGCTTTTTGTGTCTACCAAAGGAAGGATGTAAACTGCAGTCAGGATAGTAGAGAATCCCTTTGAAGGTGGAAGAGTCAGCATTTGACTGTCATATATTCCAGGTCAGGGAAGCAGAATTGAGACAAAATAATCCTCTGTGCTTCAGTTACATGGAAAATCATCATAAATTATGCCATAAAAGAAGCCTGATGGTCACAACTATTTTTTTTTTAATTTCTGCTTATACCCAAGGAATTTTAAGTGTTATTCTTTTTAGTTTATCTACACCTTATGTTTTTCTCTCTCCCAAGTCTCAGCCATGCATGAACAAACAACTTGGGACACAACTAAAGTAAATTACCAATTTCTAATCATTAGGTCAGGTCGGGGGGAGTTCCCCCGCCACAGGTACCATGTAATCCCGTGCTACCTGCTCCATGGTCGGATAGTCGTTGACCAAACCTAGTTTTCTAGGTGAGGAATGGGGGCTGTGGACCCCCAACAGGACCAAAAACAAGACTTGTCAAAGGGCGTATAAGCTTCTAGCGAACCAACAGCCATCCACACTTCAGTAGAAGTTGCGATCACTGTCGTACATAGCATTGTAAGGAGTGAAGAAAAACATGAACTGTAATTCTTCCCTCTCTTTGCTTCTCAAAAGAGTTGTTAATCATTATTCCATCAATAGCATTACAATTTATTACAATTTGAATTGTTTGACTGACCAGAAAAAGATCTTCAGATTTTTTTGGTCCATTTGCTTTACCTTTATAAACACCAATAATCACTGCATTTAAATTTTAATAGCAGCGATTCTGCAGAGAACTTGTGGTACAGTGTGGTTTCTTGACAATGTAGAAAAAAGGAACTGAAGATGTTGATTTACAAAAAAGACAAAGTGCTGGAGTAACTTGGCAGGTCAGGCACCATTCTTCATGTAGGCTGGAGAACATGGATAGGTTTCTTGAAAAGCTTCTGAACTTTGTGAAGAGGTGTCATCTTTTTCCACTACCATCACTGATTTTGCTTTTGATCACGTGCTCAAGATCTTTTCCAGCAAGCGAGTCAGACCGACTTGGGGTTAATAAACAGACAGAAACTAACAACCTCACAGGTTTCATGAGCACACCCACAGCATTGACCTAACCCCCAACCATTTATGGATCTTGCAGGCAGCCTGTGGCACTTTTGGTGAGGGCATATGGGAGAATCACTCTCCCGTAGTATGTTTAAGGACCACTAATTAGGCGAATCACTCGATGAAGTACTAAAACTGGGTCTACCATGTTCCAACCATTTATCCCAAAAAAAACAATTGGGTCCGCTTTGAATAATTAAATTGCTGCCAATCTACTGGTTGTCTATTGAAATCCTTCACTGGAAATTGAATTAGCCAGATGTATAGGGTGATTTCACGAAAGGTCACTGGATCATAGATCCTCACCCACATGGACGCAAAATTTAACTGGGGTACAAACGTCACTTCCGGTACGTTATTGATGCTGCAAACGCGTACTTTCACACCCGTTAAAAACCGCGAAAATGGTCCGTTTTTGAGCTGTAAATAACTGTGCCAGTCGTGGTGACTGCGAGGCACAGTTATCTTACTTTAGAGTCCAGAAGATAAAGAAAAACAAAGGTAAAGACAAGAGGGAGCTGAAGGGGCAACAACAGCGGATGTGGTTAGCAAACATTGGTCGTGCAGATATAAAGATAGAAAATATCGGGAATTATCGCGTTTGCTCACTGCATTTCATCAAAAGTAAGGCATTATGTTTTATCTTTATTAATTTGTTATATAAAAAGTTTTAAAAGTGAAAAATCCATCATTAAAATTGCAAAATCTTCCATGGTTCTCAGGTGGGTTTTAACATGCAAAAGGAAAATGCTTCTGAAGCTACATTTACCATTTAAATAATCGTAAACCATAAATGCGTTTTGAAATGAATTTTACTCAGATGCAAGCTAAGGAACGGGATATTGTCAGCTGTTAATTGGATAATAATAATAAAATGTCCTGATTGTCTTGCTTTGTGCTGCGTTTGATTCCAACCATCGACTAAGTTTAACCAGGAGTCCTTGATGCCCACTCAATCAAAATGCTGCCTTTTGTCAAGAGCAGTCACACACTTCTGGAGTTCAGCTTTTTGTCCATATTTGGACCAAGGCTGTAACAAGACAAGGAGTGATTTTGCAGGACCCAAACTGAGCTACTTTTGCAAACTCCCGTCTTATATTGAAAGTAACCTCACTCCAGTTCAGCACTTGCCTTCTGGTTTTACGTGCTCTCCTCCATAATATTAAAACTTACAAACTTGTGGTCACCATTTCACCAAATGTTCTTCCACTAACACTGCCTGCTGCCCAAATTAGATCTTGTATTAATCTCTAGAGCAGTTTTATGTTCATCCTGGATCATAAAACTTTCTCGAACTCACTTCAAAATTCCACTAGTATTTTCACATCAAAGCACTCCCAGCCAATACTAGCAAAGTTGAGCAACCAACTATGATTACCCAATTATTTTTATGCTTCTCAATGCTTTGCCTGCATATCGATTCCTTTATCTCCTGCTGCCTTCGGCTCAACCCAACCAAGTCGACCAAGATGCCCATCCAAGCTAGTCCCAGGTTTGGCCCATATATCTCCAAATCTTTCCTATCCATTAGGATCCTTCAAACCGACCACCTCTGTTTTGTTTCAAACGTCCACCCATAACATGGCCGTCCAAAGGGGGGGGGGTGCGTGGGGTGCGACCGCACCCCCATTTTTCCCCCTTAAGAAAAATATCACAAAAAAAAACGGAAAAATTAAAAATCAGCATTTCCACTTTGGAAACGGCCAGTTCTCCGTTCTCCCGTTGCCAGGTCCACGCCACCCCCGCTGGGCCCATGCCACCCCTGCTGGGCCCACGCCACCCCCGCTGGGCCCACGCCACCCCCCGCTGACTCCCGCTGGGCCCACGGCACCCCCGCTGGGCCCACGCCACCCCCGCTGACTCCCGCTGGGCCCACGCCACCCCCGCTGGGCTCACGCCACCCCTGGTGACCCCCGCTGGGTCCACGCCACACCTGGTGACCCCCGCTGGGTCCATGCCACCCCTGGTGACCCCCCCGCTGGGTCCACGCCCCCCCCCGCTGACCCCCACGCCACCCCCGCTGACCCCCACGCCACCTTCATCTTAGCCCCCCCCCCGCCAGAAAGAGAGGGGGGGGGGGAATGTGAGAGGGGGGAGGGGGAGAGAGAGAGGGGAAGGGAGGGGAGAGAGAGATGGGGGAGGGGAGAGGGAAAGGGGGATTATCTTTAGTGAGATTGCAAAATTAAGTTAGATTTCAGAGCTATTATATTTTCTCCTCCATATGAATAATATTAATATTGGATCAAACAATTGGAACTGCTTTCTTTTCCTTGATAACAACACTGAAAAATGTGAATTCCATAGTTTGTGACAAATACACATTTTAATGGGATCATTATATACAGATGTAACATTTCCATTTTGAGATCGGGGGGGGGGGGGGGGGGGGGGGGGGGGGGGGGGGGGGGGGGGGGGGGGGGGGGGGGGGGGGTGGTGGGAGAGGGTTGGGTACAAATATGCATCAAGCCAATAGCCTAATCGCTAAAGAGATAAAAGATAGCCTAATCGATAAAGAGCTGAGAAGAGGAATCAGAGCTGCCAAGGAAAGGCACTCTGAGAAGTTGAGGAGCAAGTTCTCAGCTAGTGACTCTTCTTCAGTTTGGAAGGGCATGCAAGAAATCACCAGCTATAAGAGGAAAGCCCCCCGCTCTTTGGACAATCATCAGCTGACGAACGACCTGAATGAGTTTTACTGCAGGTTTGAAAATCAGAAACGTAACCCTGGTACCCCTTCCCCAACAAATACAGCCAGACCCCAGTCTACAAAGAATGAACCCTGCACCCTCTCCTTACCATTCACCACCTCACACCTACTTAAGGCAAGACTCCAGTATGAAAAGAGTGGACCCTTTCCCACCCCAACCAACACTTCACACCCACTCACAGCCTGACCCCCATCTGCAAAGACTGGGCCCTTCTACACCCACCCCACTCCAATCACCACTTCACATCCAATTACTCATTTTTAACCAGTCCCTGCAAAGATGTACTATCCCTGCCTGCTTCAAAGTCTCCACTATTGTCCCTGTACCCAAAAAGGTAAGGATTACTGGTCTTAATGACTACAGGCTTGTCACACTGACCTCTGTAGTCATGAAGACCGTTGAAAGGCTTGTGCTGGCCAAGCTGAAAAATATCACAATCCCTCTGCTGGACCCTCTGCATTTTGCATAGATCTGTGGATGACGCAGTCAATCTGGGCCTGCACTTCATTCTCCAGCACCTAGACCACAGGGGACCTAGGCGAGGATTTTGTTTTATTAATTTTAGCTCTGCATTCAACACCATTGTGCCAGAGCTACTACGCTCCAAACTTTCTGAGTTGACTGTCCCTGAACCCCTCTGTCGGTGGATCAGCAGCTTTCTGACAGACAGGAAGCAGCATGTGAGGCGGGAAAGCATATCTCGGACCCGCAAACACTCAGCATAGGAGCACCACAAGATGCGTACTCTCCCCTCTCCTCTACTCTCGCCACACCAATGACTGCACCTCCACATACACCTCTGTCAAGCTTCTCAGGTTTGCGGATGACACAACCCTGATTGGACTGATCCAGGATGGGGATCTCTGTACCCTTTTCAGTTTGACATCTTTCCTATAACATGGTGCCCAGAACTGAACACAATATTCTAAATGCGGTCTCACCAACGTCTTATACAACTGCAACATGACCTCCCAACTTCTATACTCAATACTCTGACTGATGAAGGCCAAAGTGCCAAAATACTTTTTGACCACCTGATATACCTGCGACACAACCTTCAAGGAACCATGCAACCATCAACCATTCCTCTGCCCACCTGGCTAATTGATCCAGATCCTGCTGCAATCTTTCACAACCATCTTCACTATCTGCAAAACCACTCACTTCTGTATCATCAGCAAACTTGCTAATCTTGCCCTGTTCTGTGACGTGGGTTAGACTGAGTATAGAAGTTGGGAGGTCATGTTGCAGTTGCATAAGAAGTTGGTGAGGATTCAGAGTATTGTGTTCAGTTCTGGGCACCATGTTATAGGAAAGATGTCATCAAACTGGAAAGGGTACAGTGAAGATTTACGAGGATGTTGCCAGGACTAGAGGGCCAGAGCTATAGGGAGAGGTTGAGTAGGCTGGGACTCTATTTCATGGAGCACAGGAGGATGAGGGATGATCTAATAGAGGTGTATAAAATCATGATTTGAATAGCTATGGTTGAGTCTTTTACCCAGATTAAGTGAATCGAGTAGCAGAGGACATAAGTTTAAGGTGAAGGGCAAAAGATTTAATAGGAATCTGTGGGGTATGTTTTTCACACAAAGGGTGGTAGGTGTATGGAACAAGCTGCCAGAGAAGGTAGTTGAGGCAGGGACTATCGCAACATTTAAGAAACAGTTAGACAGGTACATGGATAGGACAGGTTCGGAGGGATATGGATCAAACATGGGCAGGTGCCTATGACTCTATGACTATCTTTCCCTCTCAAACCCATTCTCCTGCCTTCTCCCCATTATCTCTGACACCCGTATCAATCAAGAATCTATCAATCTCCTCCTGAAAAATGTCCATTGACTTGACCTCCACAGCTGTCTGTGGCAATGAATTCCACAGTTCACCACCGTCTGACTTAAGAAATTCCTGCTCATCTCCTTCCAAAGGAATGTCTTTTAATTCTGAGGCTGTGGTCACAGGTCCTAGACTCTCCCACTAGTGGAAACATCCACTCCAAATCCACTCCATCCAGGTTTTTAACCAGGCTGGGACAGACGGCAACAACTTCACACCGTGTCCCAAAGCTTGTGTCCTGTCCTGCATCACCTAAGGCAGCAGAGAGACGTTATAGGAGAGGGCAAGCACAGTAACAAAGTAGCTCACGATGGTTTGGGTAACATTCAGAAATGTCTATGCATGTCACATCTTGAATATTACTGAAGAACGGTCTTGATCCGAAATATAATCTATACCTTTTCTCCAGAGATGCTGCCTGACTCACTGAGTTACTCCAGCACTCTGTGACGTCACCTATCCATGTTCTCCACAGATGCTGCCTGACCCGCTGAGTTACTCCAGCACTTTGTGACTATTTTCCCTTCACCCATCTGCCCAAGCCCACTCTCCCCCCTCCTTTCCTATGTTCCTGTCCACCCATAAACCTCTCTCTGCCTTTACATTTCACTCCTCTTTCAAATCTGCTCTACTTATCTACATGCATTTTTCTTCAATTTTAAGTCATAGAATGAAGCAGTGTGGAAACAGGCCCTTCAGCCCAACCTTCCCACACCGACCGACATGTCCCATCTAAACTAGTCCCACTCACACGCGTTTGGCCCATATCCATCTAAATCTGTCCTATCCATGTCCAAATGTCTCTTAAACATTACGATAGTCCCAGCCTTAACTACCTCCTCTGGCAGCTCGTTACATACACCCAGCAACTTTTTGTGTGAAAAAGCTACCTCTCAGATTCCTGTTCATTTCTGAAATATTGGTCATAAATTTGGTGCAGAAATGCTCCAAAATATGGCTCAAAATGCATCAGAGAGCATCTAAAACCACTTAGCTTACGGGCCCTGGACCTCGGCATCGAGGGACTTCACGCTTCGCGCTCATGATGTGCACAGCGCACACATTATTTCACATTACGTTATTTGTAATCTTGTCATGCCACCTCCCTTTTTGAAAAGCTTCGTACGGGCCTGCATAAAACTGTTTTTTTCTTCTACATTTAGTCTCTGGAACATATCAGCTCAGTCTGAAGAAGGGTTTCGGCCCGAAACGTTGCCCATTTCCTTCCCTCCATAGGTGCTGCTGCACCCGCTGAGTTTCTCCAGCATTGTCTTCCTTTGATTTTCCAGCATCTGCAGTTCCATCTTAAACACATCAGCTCAGTTGATGGATTCTCTCTTTCAGATCCAATGTTGTGGGCCCTAATTCAGAGTTAAAGTTTCAGGCCAAAGCCCCCCCTAGTCAGGACCCTATTTCTATTACCACAGATGCTGACCGACCTTCTGAGTGTTTTACCACAAGACACAGGAGCCGAATTAGGCCATTAGGCCCATCGAGTTTGCTCCGCCATTTGATTGTGGAAATCAATTTTCCCCTCTCAACCCCTGGCAGTTCATTCCAGCACCTTCTGCTCTCTGTATAAAGTTACTCAGCATATCATCTTTAAACTTTTGCTCCTCTCACCTTAAAGCTATGCCCTCTAGTCTTTGACATTTCCACCCTGCGAAAACGTGCTAACCAACCATTTTCATCATAAGATCATATGACACAGGAACATAATTTGACCATTCAGCCCATTGAGTCTGCTCTACGGTTGATCTATATTTCACTCTTAACCCCATTCTCCTGCCAACTCACCATAACCTTTGACGCCCTTACTAATCACGAACATGTCAATCACCGCTTTAAAATATTTAACAATTTCTGCTTTTAATTCAGATATCCAGTATCTTTGATTTTTAGCTGTGGAACATTAACGCCGATTACGCAATAGGAGATATTTGCTACATTTATCTAACTAGACTGCAACAACGTTTGCTGTAATAACGATAGCGCTATAACTAAAGTAACAGATCGGATGCGAAACTCCTCCTAAATGTCCCGGGAACGCAGAGTTATATTTCTGTCTTTCCATCAAGTTCAAGTCTTTTTTCATTGTCATCTCAGTATTTTGATTGAGGAAGTAGAAATCAATTAGGCAAATAGACGTGATTCATGAGAAAAGGCCCGTGCAACATATAAAACACCCCAAGTTGGGATTTTTGTACCGGAGGAATCCTTAAAAGTGTCGGGAATTGCAGACTGGAACTGTGGAGTAAATAGGCCCAGTGATCAGGACACTAACCCTTGCACACAAAAAAATAGGTAAAGTTTACATGTGCAATACAAGTTGACATCCCACAATTCACGATGGGAATAACTGCTTATTTGTTGAGTTCAGTTCAGCCACTGAAATGTCGCAACCACTTCAATTCACAATCAATAAAATAAACGTAATTCACGATGGGAATAATTGCTTATTTATTGGGTTCAGCCCAGCTACTGAAATGTCGCAACCACTTCAATTCACAATCAATAAAATAAACGCAATTCGCGAAATAGTCGTATTTTTAAACATCCCGTGTTAAAAAACCCCAATGAGAAAGATTTCCGCCGGTCGTCCTAAATGCCCGCACGGCTCAATCTGAACCCTTGCAAAAGACAAGAATTTCACAAAAAATGATCAGTGTTGCAGTTAAAGCTTCGCTCAAGATGCGAGAGAACAATTTAACTGCTCCAACTGTAACTGACAAATAAAAAGCCTCCGCTGTAATTCACAAGCTCTGCCAGAGTGGAAAATCCATTTCATAGAAAGTTGCAGCAGGAACTATATGGTACTTACAAAGGAAAAACTAAAGGGTGATTCGCATTACTCTCTTGAGCCCAAGCAGACTGAACGGCAGTATGCAAAAACAAACTGAAATCGACATCTGATTAACATTCAAAGGCTATGAAAAATACACCAATTTACACCGCCAATAGTCGATTGACAACCTTGCTATAAACAAATCTACCACTAAACAATAGCGACTGGTCCTACCCAGAGAAGTAATGAACACTGCAACAAAAAGGCACAAGCAAATCTTCCAACGCTCCACCGTCTCCATTCTCACTACTGTTGTTGAAAGCTCGAACTGAAAGCCGCGACGATAGCTATAAATAACCCGTGAATGAGTCACACTGAGGAAGAAAAAGAACGCGCTAGTCTGCCTCAGTCTCAACAGCGCCACGTGTTTCCACTGTGGGACTGAAATCAACACGCTCGAACCAGACAGACAGAGAGAGACCCAAACCCGCCCCTCAACCAGCCGATTGGTCAAAAACGGGATCCGGATTTGAGCTAGTTGAAAACTCATGAAATGAGCCCAGTGCCGGTATTAAATGTGTGATTGAGAGCTATTATATTTTGTAAGATTGCATTGTGTCCCAGGAGGATTGTTGTACACTTTAAAGTTATTTTTAAAGAATTGCCCTTGATTTAAATGTCCTTGAAAAGCTGGACCGCAGATGAAGAAACTCCGACGAGAGGGTTGAGATGGGAGCTCCAGGATTTAGTCCCAAGTAAGAACAGTGTATGTGTGGTCACTATGCTGCCGATGGGGATGTTCCTGGTGTTCTGACGCATAGTCTGGTCTGGACTCAAAACGCCGACAATTGCCTCCACAGATGTTACCTGACTCACTCATTTCCTCCAGTAGTTTGTTTTTTGCTTCAGCAACTGCAGTCTCCGTATCTCCACTTGCTCTTCTGCTTGCCTGAATGACTATCCTTGTCGTACTTGATCAAGGAATCCTTGTAAGATTGAAGAATACAAGGGGAAACTCTGCACTGGAGGCATATACTCTACAAAGGAAGGTGGTTGTGTTTGTCGAAGGTCAATCATCACAAGAACGTCACTTTAGGAATTCTACAGGGTAGTGACCTGGACCCAACAATCTTCAACTATTTGTTGAATGACCTTCCATCAAAAAATCGAAAATGGGGACATGATTACACTATGTTCAATTCCATTTGTAGTTCCTCAGCAAATGAAGTATTGCATACCTGTATATGACAAGACCCATGCAACATGGACGCATGGGCCAATAAATGGCAACTAACAATTGTGCCCAAAAGTGCCAAGAGTTGATTATCCCCAACAAGAGATAACCTAACCATCTAACTTTGATGGATCTGAAGCGTCACCTATCCATGTTCTCCAGTAATGCTGCTTGACCTGCTCCAACACCTTGTGTCTTTTTTTATAAACCAATATCTGTAGTTCCTTATTTCTACCATTGATATTTGATGGCCTCACCATTATGGATCATCGACATCCAAGGTATCATCTTTCTGCCATATTGCAAGGTAAGAAATGCGAATGTTTGATGGCCCTGTGCCTTCGGAGAGTGACCTTAAGTTGTGTGGTCAGCTTGGTAAGTGGGACATGCGACCTTGCCTTGGTGCATGGCAGCAGAGTGGCCACTGCAGGAGGCAGCAGTTGGCATGGTTGCAGGGGCTGCAAGCAGTATTGGGGGACGGGAAGATAAGGCAGCTGTTGGAGGCCCTGCAGTGGCTAGATGAGTGCAGCCTGCAGCAGCTGCACCAAGTGCAGTGGCCGTGAAAGGAACTGACAGCATCGGAGACAGACACAAAAAGCTGGAGGAACTCGGCGGGTCAAGCAGCATCTCTGGAGGATAGGAATAGGCGCCGTTTCAGGTCAAACCCTCCTCGAGAGCATCAGGCTGGGCCTAGCCAGCCCTTAAATCATCAATATCCCCAGACTCACCCATTGCTACCAGGATACGCTGCCTTAAAGTGAGAAAATAAGAAATGCATGTAGCCTTAGGTCAACATCAGACTTGACATTTTCAGGGATTTGACACTTGATAGATGCCAGATGGCACTGGGACATGATGACTCAATGCGTGCTGTTCCGGAAGAAGATCTACTATTATCCACTATAATCTGTCCACCGTTTTACTTGTGTATCATTGTACTTTATAGTATGATTTAACTGGATAACATGCAAAACAAAGCTTTTCACTGTATCTTAGTACACAGTCCCAGGCGGTTGCTCACAGGCACCCGAGCTACTGAGTGAGTTGCTGGCATGAACCCCCAACCCCCTTCTTCTCAACACTCCTGCCCTGACCCGGGCCAGATTCCCCATGCGCTGTGGAAGGAACATAGGCATATTTTGACTTTTGATTGTGAACACTGATGCAATTATTAAGAAAGCACATCAGCACCTCTACTTCCTGAGAAGATTACGGAGAGTCGGTTTGTCAAGGAGGACTCTCTCTAACTTCTACAGGTGCACAGTAGAGAGCATTCTGACCGGTTGCATCGTGGCTTGGTTCTGCAACTTGAGCGTCCTGGAGAGGAAAAGACTACAAAAAGTAGTAAACAATGCCCAGTCCATCATCGGCTGACCTTCCTTCCATCGAGGGGATCTATCGCAGTCGCTGCCTCAAAAAGGCTGGCAGCCACACACTCACCTCCCTGCTACCTTCAGGTAGAAGGTACAGGAGCCTGAAGACTTGGCTCGGACAAAACTCTGAACATTAATAGCCCTTTAACTGTTATTTGCACTTTATCTGTTTATTCATGTGTGTGTATATTTATATAATGGGTATATGGACACACTGATCTGTTCTGTAGTCATGCCTACTATGTTCTGTTATGCTGAAGCAAAGCAAGAATTTCATTGTCCTATCTGGGACACATGACAATAAAGTCTCTTGAATTTTTAATTATGAATTATGCACTAACCGACTAAATTTTGAATAATTCAACATTGAAATTCATAAACAAGGATAACACTTTTTATTTCTGTCATTCGTGGTAAGATTTACATAGTTGACATTGTTTTGTGTGCGAGATATACAGGGTTGCGAATATCAGCTAACCAATGACGGCAGTTCTTTGACAAGTACTCCGCAGTTCGGTGAAGAAGATCTTTTTGACGAGTATTCTGGTGGCAAGTATTGACAAGTACTCCGTAGTTCAGTGTAGGCGATCTTGTCGATGAGTATTCTGGACCCATTGTCGACATCTGAAATTACAGAAAATATCATATAGGATTAACTTACAAGAACAATCTTATTATAAGATTAACTTATAAAAATATCATATAGGATTAATTTATAAGAACAAATTTGATTATAACAACATACCTGCAGAATGGATGACATCTATATAATTAAAAGTCTCATCTTGACCACTTCCTGTCTGTGCTGTATATTGATTTTAGAAAAAATGCTACCTTATATCGCTATGATTTTTTGGCCATCTCCTCCGCTGAGGCAGCCCCGAGGATTTTTCCGATCAATGTAAAATAAAAAAGTTATGAGTGTTTATAAAATCTTGAGATCAGCCAATTGGTCCTCTCACCTGTCAATCAGCATGATGAAGGTAACGCCCCTTCCGGGGGAGGGCAGGACTATAAAACCCTGGATGCCTCACATGAGTCAGTCACTCTGAAAGATCGCGAGGGAGAAACCACAACTCTGATTCTGCTGTGAGTCTACTGAACTGTGAGTCTACTGAACTGTGAGTCTACCCTTGCAAGTCGGGTTGCCTACATTGGCGATTCAAGCAAATTATAGCGGAGCAGTACGCTCCGCTAGTAGATGTGGACATCGCCTATGCAGAAGCCAGTTACGGGAATGTCGCTGAAGATTACCCATCAGCTACTACGGCTTTTTCGCGGAGTGAACTATCTTGCTCTGCTCTAAGATCTTTGACTAAAACTAAGTAAGCTCAATCTTCAATTACGTTAGAGCAGTGGTTCCCAACCTTTTTTTGGCCATGCCCCACCTAATCACCTCTAAAATCCTGGTACCCCCCCCCCTTGATTCAGATTCAATTTTTAATTGTCATTGTCAGTGTACAGTACAGAGACAACGAAATGCATTTAGCATCTCCCTGGAAGAGCGACATAGCAAACGATTTGAATAAATAATAATAAGTGTCTGGGATGATTGGCAGTCACCGAGGTACGTTGTTGAGTAGAGTGACAGCCGCCGGAAAGAAGCTGTTCCTCGACCTGCTGGTTCGGCAACGGAGAGACCTGTAGCGTTGGGCAATTTTCACCACCCTCTGCAATGCCTTCCGGTCAGAGACGGAGCAGTTGCCATACCATACTGTGATGCAGTTGGTAAGGATGCTCTCGATGGTGCAGCGGTAGAAGTTCACCAGGATCTGAGGAGACAGATGGACCTTCTTCAGTCTCCTCAGGAAGAAGAGACGCTGATGAGCCTTCTTGATCAGAGTAGAGGTATTGTGGGTCCAAGAGAGGTCATCGGAGATGTTGACTCCCAGGAACCTGAAGCTAGAAACACGTTCCACCTCCGTCCCGTTAATGTGGATGGGGGTGTGCGTGCCGCCTCTGGACTTCCTGAAGTCTACAATGAGCTCCTTGGTCTTCTTGGAGTTAAGGGCCAGGTTGTTGTCAGCGCACCATGCTGCTAAGTGCTGGACCTCCTCCCTGTAGGCCAGCTCATCGTTGTTGCTGATGAGGCCAATCACCGTTGTATCATCTGCATACTTGATGATGGTGTTAGTACCATGTACAGGTGTGCAGTCATAGGTGAAGAGGGAGTAGAGGAGGGGGCTCAGCACACAGCCCTGTGGAACGCCGGTGTTCAGGGTGAGGGTTGAAGAGGTGTGCTTGTCTAACCTCACAGACTGGGGTCTGTTGGTTAGAAAGTCCAGTATCCAGTTGCAGAGGGAGGGGTCGATGCCCAGGTTACCGAGTTTGGTGATCAGTTTTGATGGTATAATGGTGTTGAATGCTGAGCTGTAATCGATGAACAGCATTCTTACGTAAGTGTCTGTGTTGTCGAGGTGGGAGAGGGCGGAGTGAAGTGCCGTTGAGATGGCATCCTCCGTACTCCTGTTCTTGCGGTAGGCAAACTGATAGGGATCCAGTGTGGGGGGTAGGCAGCTTTTGAGGTGTGCCAGGACCAGCCTCTCGAAGCACTTGGTGATGATGGGGGTAAGTGCAACTGGGCGGAAGTCGTTGAGGCTTGCCGCAGTGGAATGTTTTGGCACTGGCACGATGGAGGTGGTTTTAAGGCAAGTGGGGACAACTGCTTGGGCAAGTGACAGGTTGAAGATGTCAGTCCAGACGTCTGTCAGCTGCGCAGCACAGGCCCTGAGCACGCGCCCGGGGATGCCGTCAGGGCCAGCAGCTTTACGTGCATTAGTCCTACTCAGTGCCATGTACACGTCGTAGGGGGTGAGTGTGAGGGGTTGGTGATCGGCAGGTAGCACAGCCTTGATGGCTGTCTCTAGATTGTCCCTGTCGAAGCGGCCATAGAAGTGATTAAGCTCCTCAAGGAAGGAGGCGTCGCTGGATGTGGGGGTGATGTTGGAGGGTCTGTAGTCCGTGATGGCCTGGATGCCTTGCCACATGCGTCGGGGGTCGGAGTTGTTGTTGAAGTGCTCCTCAATCCTGAGCTTATGGCAGTGCTTGGCCTTCCTGATGCCCCTCTTCAGGTTAGCCCTGGATGAACTGTAGGCTCGAGCATCGCCTGACCTGAAAGCGGTGTCCTTGTGCTTTCAGCAGTAGCCTGACCTCGCTGTTCATCCATGGCTTCTGATTCGGGTATATGGTCACCTGTTTGAGGGAGGTGACACTATTGATGGTGGAGTTTATAAAGTCCAGAACAGAGGATGTGTAGGAATCAGTGTCCGTGTGGGAGTCAAGGGTGGCCTGGGCTGCAAACGCCTTCCAGTCAGTGTTTCCAAAACACTGCTGAAGTGTGGAGTCCGCTTCCTCTGACCAGACTTTAACTGTCCTCACAGTTGGTTTAACCCGTCTGATGAGTGGGGAGTACTTGGGGAGCAGGAACAATGAGACGTGATCAGACTGACCAAGGTGGGGGAGGGGGATGGCTTTGTAAGCTTCAGCCATGTTGGTGTAGACTTTGTCCAGTGTCTTGTCTACTCTAGTGGGGAAGGATACATGTTGGTGGAATTTTGGGAGTACAGTCTTCAGGTTGGAGTGATTGAAGTCACCCGCAACAATGAAGGCTGCCTCAGGGTTGTGCGTCTGTTGTTTGCTAATGGCAGTATGCAGCTCTTTCATTGCAAGCTTGGCATTAGCATCAGGAGGGATATAGGCTGCAGTCACAACAGTGGAGGTGAACTCTCTGGGCAGATAGAACGGTCTGCATCTAACCAAGAGGAACTCAAGGTTAGCTGAGCAGTGACTCTCGATGATGGTGGAGTCCGTGCACCATGCTTTGTTTACATAAATGCACAGACCCCCACCTCTGGTCTTACCAGAGTCTGATGTCCTGTCCGCTCGGAGTAAATGACGCCCCGATAGCTGGATGGCGCTGTCAGGAACGTCAGTGTTGAGCCAAGTTTCCGTGAAGATCAGGATGTTGCAGTCCTTGATCCAGTTTGGGAGGTGATCCTTAGCCGGAGTTCGTCCATTTTGTTTGCCAGTGAGCGCATGTTGGCGAGGAAAAGGCTAGGAATCGCTGCCCTGTGTGGGGCTAGCTCTAACCTGGCCTTTAACCCACCTCTTGCGTCCCCGGCAAGGCTTTCCCTTGAGAGAAAACGGAGGAAATAGATATTATAAGGGTAACTTAGCAAAAGCTCTTTGAATCGCATTTCTAAATCCAATTCAATAAATGAGATTCTCCCATGACCTCGCGCGCTTCGTGCGACGTGCATGAAGAGCGATGGCGCGGTGATTATGTAATAACTACACAATAAAGACCTTTTTTACCCCAAAAAAAGTATTTACTCAAAATAACATCCGAAACATAAACTACATATGTTTACCTGATGGAAAATCCAAAAAAATAAAAATCGAAAATTTGGACCCAGACCTCCTCAGTCGCGCTCAATTGCCCCCCTTAAAAATCAAATTGCCCCCCTGTGGGGCGTACGCCCCACGTTGGGAACCACTGCGTTAGAGAAAGTACTAACTTTTTTTAACTGCAAGGTCCACAATGTGGTGGGTTAGAATGTTGGAAGTCTGTTGTAAAGTATTTCCATGAAAAACATGGAACTGAATTAGCTGCCTAATCTCTCTATTTTAGTTCAGCAAATGGAAAAGATGCAGGTTTTATGTCTTTTTCACCAACACTCTTCAACTATTCTTGTGGTGCAGAGGTAGAGTTACGTCCTTAGTGCTCAGGTTTCCTCCCACAATCCAAAGACATACAGGTTTGTTGGTTAATTGGCTTTGGTTAAGTTGTAAATTGTCCGCAGGTGTGTAGGATAGTGCTAGTGTACGGGGTGATCGCTAGTCAGCATGGACTCGGTGGGCTGAAGGGCCAGTTTCTGTGTTATATCTTTAAAGTCTCAAGTCTAAACTATTCTCCTTTTAGAGTATCAGTTTAAAATTCAAAATGACCAATCAAAAATAAATTCTAGTACTTAGATCTGGGCGTCGGTCATCAGTACCTGTCATGGCACAGTTTACAGGAAGACAGTGGTCTCTTGCTTGAGTGATGATATAATCTAACTGGCACCAGGGTTTGGATCAGGAGTATGACCATGAAATGTTGTGCTAGAACAGAATGTTGATTCTGATATGATCGGGCTCCAAGAATTATGTCAGCAGGAGGACTCCAGTAGTTAGATTTCTGCACTCCCTCCTTGCCAATCACACCACATGACTATGACCTTTCCAACCTTGGTATTGAAGTTCCCCAGGAGGATCTCCTCTTCAATATGTGCTAATATATCTAATGTGTTGGTTCCATGTTAAGGATGGGTCATACTGTTCACTTATTTGATAAAAAAAAGTGTCTGAGACACCTAACCACATAATTCTTGATGGTAAGGTTCACTATGAGAAGACAGGGTTTCTCATTTGGTTTGCTCGTTTTCTTTCAGCTAGTCGATCTCCTGCCTGTTGTATCTCATTCAGATTTCAAAATCAAAATGTATGAGTTCCAATGTTATGACAGCACAGTGACATTCACATCTGTCACGGTTTGGACTATCCATGAGTATCCTGAGACTCCAGGCCATGAACTTCATATTATAAAGTAGATGTTGCTTATCTGTTAAAACAAGGATGCTGGTTTACACAAAAGAACCAGAACACAGAGTGCTGGAGTAACGCAGTGGGTCAGGCAGCATCTCTGGAGAACGTAGGTAATGTTTTGGGTTGGGACCCCTCCAGACCGGGGAAGCGTCCCAATCTGAAACGTCACTTATCCATGTACTCCAGAGATGCTGCCTGATCTGTGGAGTTACACCGGTACTTTGTGTCCTGTTACCTATCTGTTTTGATAGAATGTATTCTTGATACATGGGCAAGGGGCCTCGGTGAATGGAGACCTGGCTCTCGTGAATTAAAATTAACGCACACACTGCACATGCACACAATGTTTGTACACAGGACACCCACTCACATAAATGTGCGTGGGCTCAGACACAGATGGCCTTGTCCACTGTCTTCTTCTCGCTAGCCCCCCAACTCCAATACTCAACTTTACCTTGACCCTTTTCACCTTCAATCCTTCCCAACCCTTGATACCAACATCCACCTCATCCCTTGACCTCCTCCTCCCACCTTACAGCGTGCCCTTTGTGTTGTCGGAAACTTGGAAATTATAAGGAAGATGAGTAGGTTATAGTCTGTTTAACCCTGAAGCTCACTTACTGGGGAAGCATGATTGTGTCCATCTGAATAAAACCAGATATAGGGTATGGGGATCAGTCAAAATAGCACAAAATCCCCTCCTACACATTGCTCCCATTCTGTCATTTGGTTTCTCCTTTCCCTGCCCACAAACATCCCATCCTCTGACTTTCAGCCAGCCATCCACGCATCTCTTCCCCACACCCACTGCTTCCCCTCTATGCCACTCCCAAATCCTTCACAAACTTCCCTTTCTCTCCAGTCCCGAGACGACCACCTGCCCAATCTCACCCTGACAGTTATTCCCCCCCGTAACAGGTCAGGGTGATTGATTAAAAAAATACATCTATTGATGCTCCTGAACATCCTCATCCAGGCGACCCACCTGTTGTTGATCAGACCACGACTTGTGTTCAGGTGGCATTCATTAATCCCCATGGACCTCCTCTCCCGATCCAGAACCATCTTGAGGCCTTCACCGCTGCCTCTGTGGTGTTCTTGATGGCTCTTCTCCTCTCCATTCCGTTCATGCCCAGTGCACTCAAGGCTTTGTAAAGCGATTGCCCTGCAAAACCTCTGCAGCCAACCTCGATGGGCATACACCTTGCCTTCCAGCCCTGCTTACGGCAGTCTATGACCAGCTCTTCGTACTTGGTCTTCTTCCTCTCATGGGCCTCCTCCAGATGGTCCTTCCACGTCACTGTCAGTTTCAACAAGACAATGTTTTTGGTCATCTCTGAGACCAGGAGGATGTCTGGTCTCAGGGTGGTCGTGGCAATGTGCTGTGGGAACTTCAGCTGTTTCACCAAGTCTACAGAAAGCTGCCAGTCCTGCACAGTCACCAGGATTCCTGACGGATTCCTGGCTGCTGTGGTTCTTGGCAGCTGCACTCCGGCCTTCATGAAGGTGATCATCTAGGTGGTGGGGCGTTCTCGTCTGCAGCTGTTGATTCCCATGCTGATGACTTCTGAAGCCAGGTGTACTGGCCCTGCCCTAGAGCCTTTGGGCAGCAGCTCAGGATGTGTTCCAACGTCCCCTTGCCTTAGCATTGCGGGCAATCCGGAGATTCCGCTTTGCCCCAGATGAAGAGGTTCGATGGGCTGGGCAAGACATCGTTCCTGGACCAGCTCAGTCCATGTGACTTTTCGGTCCATGGCCAGCTCCCACCTTGTCCAGGCCCCCTGCTGCCTCAAGCCAACCGTTCTGATAGACCACCTGCCCACTCTCACCCTGTTATTCCCCACATAACTGGTAAAGGAAAATGATGATAATGATTTGGATTTGGCAGGCACACTGAAGTGTTCTGCGTCGCACCCCACTCTCCAGCTCTTGGCCATGCTCTTGGTACCATTCCTGATCATGCTTCACCTGCCCCTTCCCATGTCCCTACCCCCAATAAAGTTAATTCCCAAAGCAGGAGCAATCAGTTTTTCAGCGCTCATTCTGTGATTTTCGCTTAGTCGCAAGATAGCGCAGACGACGTCATTTCTGGTTAGCGGCATGCTGGCGCTGAGTGCGTCATTTCCGGTTCGTGGCAAGAAGCGAGAGGGTGACGTCAAGATGGCGCCGAGTGCAGGCGCTGTTGAATAATTCAAGAGAGCTGACTGCTCTGTCTATGGTGAGTGTGTTTGTTGGATGTTATTTAAAGCACGTTTTTGCTTCAGCAGCAGCAACCTCTACAGGAGGCTTTAAACATTAGTTTTACACACTATATTCAACACGTTTTGAAGTTACTTGGCATTTTAGTAGTGTGTGTGTGTGTGAATGAGTCTGTGTGTGTGTGTGAATGAGTCTGTGTGTGTGTGTGAATGAGTCTGTGTGTGTGTGTGTGAATTAGTCTGTGTGTGTGTGTGTGTGAATTAGTCTGTGTGTGTGTCTGTGTGTGTGTGTGAGTCTGTGTGTGTGTGAGAGAGTCTCTGTGTGAGTGTCTGTGTGAGGTGGAGGGTGTGTGTGATCAACAAATAGTACGAATTAGCGCAATAGAAACCCCCTCCCCCACTGGCCAGCAATCTTGGAATTGGTGGAGAGGAGGAATATTGTGTTGGGTGACCAGCCATCCCGTGTGATGCTGGGACCCAACGGGTCCCACTTAGTCTAGTTACTACTAAGGAGTGTTTACTATATCCATTTATTTATTTCAGATGCTTCACTAACCTTGTCACTTTAGAGAAAATGTTTTAAACTCGAGTACATGTTCTATATCCATCTCTTCACCTCTGCCTATCCTTAGCCCCATGTCCCCCTCCCTTTTCATCTGTGCATTAATTGCCTCATATTGTGTTTTGTATTGAATTCTGTCTTTACTTTGTGTACTAGTCATGTCTCTACTATTTATTTCATTCCCCTTACATGTTTTTCCTCTACCTGCTAAATTTTTGTAAGGTGTCCTTGAGACTCTTGAAAGGCGCCCATAAATAACATTTATTATTATTATTATTATATTCAGAATTAATGAGATTTGACAGCATCCACACACAGTTCCATTTCTGCCTCGTCTATGATCATACCACATGCCCTTGTTTTAGTTGCTAACTCTGTGATTATTCCTTGTTGTTACATCGTTTCTCCTCAAAAATCCTGAAAAAAATGATGGCACACAGTTGCAGATGTATATTCACTTTCTGTACAGAGAAAACATGTCCATCAATGACAATGGCAATGCTCTTTATCATACAAAAATCATGGCCACATATATTGTGTCATCACCAGAGGTAAATAGCCGATACAAACAATTAAAACTGGAGTAAATTAAAATTAGTGTGGCCGAGTTGGGCTGATGGGCCTGTTTCCACACTGTATCACTATGACTCTTAGTGGAAGCAGGACCTTAGTGTGGAAACAGGACCTTCTGCCCAACTCGCCCACACCGGCCAACAATGTCCCAGCTTCCTGGTCCCACTTGCCTGCGCTTGGTCCATAACCCTCCAAACCTATCCTATCCATGTACCTGTCCAACAGTTTCTTAAACGATGGGATAGTCCCAGCCGCAGCTACCTCCTCTGGCAGCTTGTTCCATACACCCACCCACCTCTGTGTGAAAACGTTTACCCCTCAGATTCCTATTAAATCTTTTCCCCTTCACCTTGAACCTATGTCCTCTGGTCCTCGATTCCCTACTCTTGGTAAAAGACTCTGTGCATCAACCTGATCTATTCCTTTCATGATTTTGTATACCACTATAAGATCTCCCCTCATCCTCCTACGCTTCATGGATTAGATCACACCCAGCCAACTCAACCTTTCCCTGTAGCTTACACCCGCTAGTCCTGGCAACATCGTTGTAAATCTTTTCCGAACACTTTCAAGCTTGACAATATCTTTCCTATAACATGGTGCCGAGAACTGAACACAATATTCTAAATGCTGTCTCACCAACGTCTTATACAACTGCAACATGACCTCCCAACTTCAGCCTTTTTGACTACCTTATCTACCTGTGACTCGACCTTCAAGGAACCATGCACTTGTACTTCTAGATCCCTCTGCTCTACAACACTACCCAGAGGCCTACCATTTACTGTGTAGGTCCTGCCCTTGTTCGATGTCCCAAAATGTAACACCTCACACTTCCCTGTATTAAATGCCATCAACCATTCCTCCGCCCACCTGGCCAATGGATCCAGATCCTGCTGCAATCATTCACAACCATCTTCACTATCTGCAAAACCACTAATTTTTGTATCATCAGCAAACTTGCTAATCTTGCCCTGTCTGTTCTCATCCAAATCCTTGATGTAGATGACAAACAGTAACGGGCCCAGCACCGAACCCTGTGGCACACCACTAGTCACAGACCTCTATTCTGAGAAGCAACTTTCCACCATCACCCTCTGCTTCCTTCCATGGAGCCAATTTGCTATCCATTCAGCTATCTCTCCTTGGATCCCATGAGATCTAACCTTCCAGAGCAGCCTACCATGCGGCACCTTGTCGAACACCTTACTAAAGTCCATGTACACAACATCTACAGCTCTGCCATCATCAACCTTTTTGCTCACGTCTTCCAAAAAAAATCACATTTGTGAGACACGACCTCTCACGTACAAAACCATGCTGACTGTCCCTAATCAGCCCTCTCCAGTAACTTACCGACTACAGATGTTGAGCTCACCGACCGATAGTTCCCAGCATTTTCCCTACAGCCCTTCTTGAAAAGAGGCACAACATTTGCCACCCTCCAATCCTCCGGCACCTCTCCTGTATTTAAGGACGACTCATAAATTTCAACCAGGGCTCCCGCAATTTCCTCTCTGGTTTCTCGCAATGTCCTCGGATATATCCAGGGGTGCAGTGCTGCCGGAGATCACCGGAGCACCGCTCCGGCACCTCTGTGGGAAACAGCGGGGATTTTGACTAGCGGGGGAATTTAACAGCGGCCGCATAAAGGGGATTTTATGGAAGCGCAGATTGGGGAAGATAAAATAATAATTTATGTAAAGATTCAACCTTCTTTAACTTCTTATATATCTAAAAACTATACAGGATTTGTATTGGTCTAACCATGTAATACCCCAATTGTGAGGATATTGTGTGTATCGAAACGTACATTTCCTGTCCAAACATTTCTGCGAGAGAAATGGTAGGAGTCAGAGTTGCCAACCTACCGCTTTTGATACTAATATTCTGCAATATTCGTGGCTTTAGCAAAAGTTCATTTGACGTTCTTTTTTCCTACTTGATTACTTTGTTGAGTTGGTTCCAATTTAGGTGGCTAAAATACAAAAAAACGTATTTGCTTTATTTCGCTAAATTCTGTTACTTTTATAACGGCAGCTTAGCAACACTGCTAAGCTTTGTGGCCTCTGCTGTCTGCTCTGACTCAGTCGCATTAGTAAGGCTGCCTCTGTGGTAGTCCGCGTACTCCGTAGATTACTCTCTAATACTAAAGTTAATTTTTCTCATTAACAACCCTATGGCTTCTACGCAAACAATGTTAACTTCTTTCTTTCCTAAACAAGCTGAGGAGTGTAACAAGAATATCATACAAGAGACTGATAGTAGTAAAAGTGACAAAAGCTGTGTTTCGCCTGTTTCTAGTTCAAATTTTCTAACCGGGTCCAAATGCAGTTCTGAAAGTAATGATGTTTCGAAGTCAGGCTTGTATCCCTGTTTAGGTGTTTGGACTGAAGAAATGTGGAAGAAAAAGAAATAAACTTATCCCTGGTTAGACTTCAAGAATGATAAACATGGGTGCAAACATAAGCAATCTGACACTTTTTACTTCTGAGGGTTTGAGGCTGTCAAATGAATGGCAAATGTATCAAATATCCTATTATGGAGCCAATCGAAGTACACACTTGAAGTCTCTCAGAAAAAAAATGTTGATCACAAACTATCAAAAGCTCACACTGCTGCTCTATGCATTGAAAATAAAGCTAGTGAAGATGCTCTTGGAAAATGATGTGACACCATCCATGCTTCGCCTCTAAAGGCAACTTCTTCAATTTTTCGCTCTGCCTATTATTTAGCTCAGAATGACAGACTATACTATGATCACTCTGAACTTCAAGACAAAATGGTATTGACATTGGGATTGGTCTTCATTCCCGCACTAGTGCTACAGAGATAATTAACCACATAGCCATTAATATGAATAAGAAAATGTACCAGCATATCAAGCAGATAAATGGCAACATTTCTGTTCTCATTGATGAAACAACAAGCCTGAGCATCAAGACTGCCCTAATAGTTTATTTGATATGTGAAAGTGATAAGGAAGGTGATCCCCATTTTATGTTTCTTGATCTAATTGAACTGCCTGATCAGAAAGCTGCAACTATTGCTTAGCATCTATTGAACTGTCTCGGTAACCATGGGTTTGATGACTCTTACTTGAAACAGAACCTTGTAGCATTTGCTAGTGATGGGGCGAGCATAATGCTTGGTGCCAAATCTGGTGTTGCTACAAATCGCAAGGAACATTACCCTGACGTGATAATTTGGCACTGTCTTAATCACAGATTAGAACTGGCAGTAGGTGATTCGGTGAGAGAAGTTCATGGAATTAATCATTTTTAATCATTTATGGACAAATTGTTCTCTGTTTACAGTAGATCACCTCTAAATCAAAAGGAACTGAATGTGCCTCTCAACTACAAAAACAAATTTCCAAATGGGCCATGTTCTGGGCACCAGATGGGTAGCTGGCTCGTTTCGAACAGTTTCAGCAATGTGGCATAGTATGAAGCACAGTATAGTATGAAGCACTGTGTCTTCATTTTGAAAAAGCAATGAAGGATGAAAAAATCTGGGTGTGAGAGAAAAATAAAGCTATGAAGGTCTGTTGACAAGACTCTCTTCAGAACAGTTTCTATTGGATTTAGCTCTAATGTATGACACGTTGCAAGAACTTGGTTTACTGTCAGCACACGGCATTGGGGGTTCAGTATTGATGTGGATAGAGAACTGGCTGGCAAACAGGAAGCAAAGAGTAGGAGTAAACGGGTCCTTTTCACAATGGCAGGCAATGACTAGTGGGGTACCGCAAGGCTCAGTGCTGGGACCCCAGCTATTTACAATATATATTAATGATCTGGATGAGGGATTTGAAGGCAATATCTCCAAGTTTGCGCATGACACTAAGTTGGGGGGCAGTGTTAGCTGTGAGGAGGATGCTAGGAGACTGCAAAGTGACTTGGATAGGCTGGGTGAGTGGGCAAATGTTTGGCAGATGCAGTATAATGTGGATAAATGTGAGGTTATCCATTTTGGTGGCAAAAACGGGAAAGCAGACTATTATCTAAATGGTGGCCGATTGGGAAAGGGGAAGATGCAGCGAGACCTGGGTGTCATGGTACACCAGTCATTGAAGGTAGGCATGCAGGTGCAGCAGGCAGTAAAGAAAGCGAATGGTATGTTGGCTTTCATAGCAAGAGGATTTGAGTATAGGAGCAGGGAGGTTCTACTGCAGTTGTACAGGGTCTTGGTGAGACCACACCTGGAGTATTGCGTGCAGTTTTGGTCTCCAAATCTGAGGAAGGACATTATTGCCATAGAGGGAGTGCAGAGAAGGTTCACCAGACTGATTCCTGGGATGTCAGGACTGTCTTATGAACTTGACTGGAATAGACTTGGTTTATACTCTCTAGCATTTAGGAGATGAGAGGGGATCTTATAGAAACTTACAAAATTCTTAAGGGGTTGGACAGGCTAGATGCAGGAAGATTGCTCCCGACGTTGGGGAAGTCCAGGACAAGGGGTCACATCTTAAGGATAAGGGGGAAATCCTTTAAAACCGAGATGAGGAGAACTTTTTTCACACAGAGAGTGGTGAATCTCTGGAACTCTCTGCCACAGAGGGCAGTTGAGGCCAGTTCATTGGCTATATTTAAGAGAGAGTTAGATGTGGCCCTTGTGGCCAAGGGGATCAGAGGGTATGGAGAGAAGGCAGGTACGGGATACTGAGTTGGATGATCAGCCATGATCATATTGAATGGCGGTACAGGCTCGAAGGGCCGAATGGCCTACTCCTGCACCTAATTTCTATGTTTCTATGTCAGTGTTTACAGAAACGCACTACTACGATTGTTTATGCAGACAAACAGAACCAACGGAGCATAAGATCACTGCATGGGCTGAAAGAGCAACCTGGTATAGAAGCTCAAGAGGCAGTTGAAAAGGGTAAGTTTGGAGAAATTACCTTAACAAGCAACAACAAAATCATCTCCATTATTTATCAACAGTTTCTTACTAGTCTTATAAACAATCTGCGACAACATCCTTGAACGGTTCTCATTCTTCTGAACCTCATAGTATGTATAAATCCCTGCTAAATAAATTGTCCTTGATAAATGCTGTTGGCCTGCTGAAATACCACATAATTATGGAGAAGCTGCAATATCATCTCTCTGTAAGAGATTTAAGCTTTCTTCTTCCTCTGTAATAAGTGCCTTCAGAGATTATGTGGAGGATCGTGGATGCCGCATCCCCCAAGATATACGCCCATTACTGAGCTGTTCACGTTATTCCTATTAGTACTGCTGAGTGTGGGAGGAGATTCAGTCACATGAACTTGATAATAACACCAACACACTCATTAATTCTCATAAATCATGTATCAGCACTTATGTTTGTTAAACTACACGGACCTCCTTTGGTTCAGTGGAATCCTGAGCTGTATGTCACATCATGGCTGCGGTCCCACGGAACAGCAGAAG